>NC_088933.1:37932500-38035000 GCF_038396675.1 Hydra vulgaris
ATATTTTTTACTCAATTATTAACTAAATTATATAATTCGAATTTGAGTAAAGTTATTTTTTTAATGTTATTTTTGATTTTTTATAAGATCTAGTACGTTTCTTCACCTACTGTGATAAAGCACCACCTACCGTAATCGATTCTCCACCTACTGTTTATAAAAAAAATTGTATATTTTAATTTTAGTTTTATATATTTAAATCGAGTATGATTACAAAACAAAGAAGACATTGGTTATAAAATTATCCAATAAAGCTTTTTTCTGAATTTAAACTTTTTTCCTCTTTAAATTTTTTTTTAAATGTTATTTTTTTGTCTTTTATTTTTATTTTCTTTTGTAACAGCTTGTTTTCTTTTAGATTTTTCTTGTTTTTCTTTTTCTTTCAATTCTTTTTTTTTTCGGCAGCTTTATTCTTACGTTCAATTTTTTTGATATCTTCTTCTTTCTTTGCATTTTCTTTAGTTATTTGAATCTCTAACCATTTGGATGAAGTTACAACGCTCAGTAATCGATCAACTTGTTTCAGCCTTTTTTTTGTGATTGGTTGTTTTGGCCATAAAAGAAAGTCGTGTAATGAATTTACATCTTTTATTATTTGTTTATTTAAATCTGGTGGATCTGTTGCTGATTTACTTTCACCGGATTCATCAATTATTACGCTTTTTCCGAATTCGCTAACATTATTAGATACGTTTTCATTTTATGTACTGCTAATATCTAAATACGATTCCTTATCGATTTCATTGTTCGATACATTATTGTTGGCTTCTATTAAATTTATGGTTTGTTTGGAGCTATCGTTAAATTTAAATTTTTTCTAAAAATTAAATAATTCTCGGAATTCAGATTTTCCTCCCCATTCTTTATTTCCAGTTTTTTCAAACTGGAACAATACTTCAGATGCAACATTGTTTTCAAATATGTTTCCCACATTGTTATAGCTTGAAAGATTCGTTTCCTTATTATAAATTGTAGAATTCAATTTAACATGTTGAATTACTTTTTTATAATCAACATTGTTTGCATTAAATGTGAATATTCCTGTCGACCTAAATCTGTTAATAATATTTTTCTTCATATTTGGATCCATAACAAAATTATTCAACAACATTGGTACATTTTCTCTGCGAATTTCATTAAAATTGTTATCCAATTTAAATTGCCGAAAAATGTTCTGCCTTTTTTTTTTCATAGGTCAGAAAACTGACACATCTAATGGTTGTAAGATGTGTGTAGCATTAGGAAACAACGAAATCAAATGAATTCTTTCCGAGGAGCATGCTGAGCTCTTTAGACAGATGCGAGCGATGTCCATCCATGAACATATATATTGGTAATTGTGTATTAATAGATTTAAAATATGGTACTAAGACATTTCTGAAGTACTCATAAAAGCATTCGGCAGTCATCCAGCCGCTGTAACTTTTACCAAGACCCCAACCTGGTGGTGCAGCAGCAGCAACAGTTTTTAGCATTCGAGCATACTTGTACAATGTTAATGATGGTGCGAATTCACCATTTGCATTTACACAAAATAGAGTTGTAAGTTTTCCTTATTACTGTTGTTGCATTCTTCATAAGCATTTCTTCCTCTAATGCCAATACTTTTCCAGTTTTTGGTGCTAACTCAAAACCAGTTTCGTCTAAATTAAAAACACCAGATGGATCATTAAGGTATTGCACATCATTGCCTAATAATTCATACACCTCATTAAACCATTTTCTTATCGATGCTTCAGTTATAAGGCCTCTAGCTCTACTAATATGCTCTGCTCGTTTTTGCAATAATTCCTTATGATGGCGCATAAATTTATAAAACCAGTTTTTACTTGGGATATCATCTTTAAATGGTGTTTTTATACCTCTCCCTTTAACTATTTTTTGTACGCCTTATTTAATAACTTTTTTGTTATGCAAAACCCATGTTAGCGCACTGCATTAACCAAGCAACCAATTCATTCTCTATTTCTTCTCCAAGATATGATTTAAAGCCAGAGTTTTGCTGTTTGGTTTGGCTTTTACCAGATAATTTGTCATGTAAAGTACTTTCGGGAACATTAAACTTTTTGCTGACACATAAAAATTTTTCACCTGTATTTAAAGCTCTAAGTGAGGCATGCAGTTGTTCTTCCGAATACAATAGCTTTTTTTTGAATATTTTTTTTCTTTTTTGAACCTTGCATCTTTCTTATCGAATTCATTTCACATAATAAATAAAGTATAAAAAACATATCAAATAAATACTCCCCAAGGTTAAATTAATTTCACATAATAAATAAATTCATTTCACATTATAAATATAATTCATTTCACATAGTAAATAAAGTATAAAAAACATATCAAATAAATACTGCCTAGGGTTATATTAGCGGTCGTCCATAAAGTACGTACGCTCATAGGGGGGAGGGGGGGTCTTCAAAAAGCGTACAAAAGCGTATGGGAGGGGGGGGGGGGAGGGTTCAATTTAAAAGTACGTACTTCGATTTTCTAATTTATCACAATTAACCAGCTAATCAATAGAAAAGTTACATTCTGACTAAAGATTCTAGTTTGCCAACATAAAAAGATGTATGGTATATGAAGTAGAGGGTATAGTTTTCCTCTATGCACACACATGTATGGGAGCCCTCAGAATTTTTTGATGTTCCAGATAGGACACTTTCACACATCGTGCAAACTCATAACTTAAGTTTGTTTATACCTATGCCAAATGAGGAGGCCTTGCAAAATATCGGGATGGCGGAGGCCTGTGAACAAAAAGCCTTAAAACGCTTACCCTCCCGACCCCCAAAATGAGAGGGGTGTAAATTTTGCATGGTTATAACTTTTAGATTTGGAAAAAAATTTGGATGGCCTCAGCCATCCAAATTTTTTGCAAGGTTACCTCATTTGGCATATTAACAAACTTAAGTTTGCACGTTGTGTGAAAGTGTTCTATCATCAAAAATCAAAACATCAAAAAATCCTGAGGGGGCCCATGCACACATGCCCGCCGTTATATACTGGCCCTGAGTAAGACCTGAGGGCCGTGGTTGATGGGACGGAGTCACCCCAAAAAAAACGTGTCAATGGCGTCTCAAAGACCGCTAGGTTTTGCTAAAATAAAAAGTTTCTTAAAATAGCAAAAGGGCACAAAATTTGCTGTTGCTCCCTCCCACTGGGTTTTACCCTTTGTTTTCAATATTACTGATCTCACCTTAGACTCGTTTTTTACTTACTAAAGAGGGGTGCCTGAAAAAAACGTCCACCTTAAGTATAGTTTATTTACATTTGATTCGTTAAAAAAACAAAAAAAGTTTTCCTTGATTTCACCGAGAATCGAACCTGGATCTCCGTCGTCTATTGCCGCCGCATAAACCTTTCGCCCAAATACACACTTGCATCAATAAATTTTAAATTTATTTGAATAATTATTTGCATTTATACTTAAAGACGTTTTTAAAATGCGTAAGCAAAAAGCTTTGGGGTAGTATAAAGTATCTAAGGTACCCTCCAAAATTTTTTTTTTTAATTAAACTTTTTAATTAAGAAAAAAAAAAACAGGAGAGATGGGGGGGGGATATTTGAGAAACGTACGTACTTTTAAGGGGGGGGGGTGGGGACATAAAAGTACGCATGGCAACAGGGGGAGGGGGGGTCAAATTTCAAAATTTTTGGCGTACGTACTTTATGGACGACCCCTTACCGTTAATTGGTAATTTAGTTTAACTTAAATGGTTTTTTAGAGAGAAAACTTCACAAAATAAAACACGTCCAAAAAAATATTTTTATAAACGGTAAGTGCTAACTATTATAATATTTGTAATCACCTACAAAATAATAATATTTTTTGATAAAATTTAAAATAATCAATGTTTTTACAACTATTTTAAACTGTAATCAAAAAAGTTATATAAATTTTAAGCCATAAAAAAAACTAGACAAACTTTTTTTACTGTTAAAGATATTCTTACAAAAGCAATAAAAAATCATTTGCAAGTAAAAAAATATCTCAAATCTTTAAAATAAATATATTTTTAAAAATATATTATTACTGAAATAAGTTTGTTTTGTATAAAACAATACTAAAAAAAAATTTTAAAAAAAAACATTAAAAATGTACAGATTTTTTCAAAAACCACGGTAGGTGCTTCTTCACGGTAAGGGGTGCCATGACCATATATAAATTAAATTTAAAATATATTTTAACTATGTAAAAACTTAAAGAAAATGATGTATCTAAAATTTAATAAACGATAAACCAAAATTGTGAACCAAGTATCAACCTATACACCAAGTACCAACCTACAAAAATCTATTAAAAAATTCATAAAAAAAGGTTGTTTTTTTTCGAAGCATGATTTTTCAAAATTGTAAAAGAACTTCTATAAAAACATCATAAACATTTAATGAATCATAAAAGAATCTTTGAGACTTTTTATAACAATTTCTATAGAAATTAACAATTTCTATAGAAATTGTTATAGTTTCTATAGAAATTATAATAATGCATATAAACTATCTATTTCTATAGAAACTTTATGTTTCTATAGAAACTATCTATTTCTATAGAAACTTTATGTTTCTATAGAAACTTTATGTTTCTATAGAAACTATCTATTTCTATAGAAACTTTATGTTTCTATAGAAACTTTATGTTTCTATAGAAACTTTATGTTTCTATAGAAACTATATGTTTCTATAGAAACTATATGTTTCTATAGAAACTATATGTTTCTATAGAAACTATATGTTTCTATAGAAACTATATGTTTCTATAGAAACTATATGTTTCTATAGAAACTATATGTTTCTATAGAAACTATATGTTTCTATAGAAACTATATGTTTCTATAGAAACTATATGTTTCTATAGAAACTATATGTTTCTATAGAAACTATATGTTTCTATAGAAACTATATGTTTCTATAGAAACTATATGTTTCTATAGAAACTATATGTTTCTATAGAAACTATATGTTTCATTAGTGTATGAAAGAAATCAAAGAAATTTTTTACTATTTTTTTAACAGTTAAAAATTTAATATTTGCAATAGAAGAAATTTAATTTTTTTTGCTCAACTGTGCATAGAAGTTTTAATGACTATTTTTAATTTCTTAAGCATTAAAACCGATCTAATCACTGGTGAAAGTAGCTGTTCAAAGGTATTTGTTTAGCCTTAGTATGTCTTTACTTGCAAATTTGCAGTGAAAAAACTGCAAATTTGCAGACAATTTTTTGACCATTAATAATTGGAAGAAAAGCAAAATAATAATTGTAAAGAGCTAAAATCCATTGTTACTTTTTTTTATGTTATGTTTATTGTAAATTAAAACTATTTTTTATTATGAAAAAAGACTCTTAAAGAAATTTTAACCATATATTTCTTAGCAATATTAAAAATAGTTTTTTTATATTGCTACAAATGAATATTTTAAAATATTTATGAAAATATTTATAAATTTAGTAAGATTCAGTTTGACAACCCAACAAAATGTTTTTGTTGAACCAAAAACATTTTGTTGGGTTGTTATCTTTATAGTTTATTATAGTTTATAATAATTTATTATAAAATATTTCTTTATAAATATTTTTAACTACTTTGCCAATAACTTCTAGATTTTCTTGATATATTTTATGACAATGAAAAGAGTGTTACAACAACATTCTCTGCATAAAAATTTTTTGAGCTGATTTTTATGGTCTTTGGTCACTGAACTCAAAGAATTCTTGTTCAATAGGATCATAGTTTGTTTGTGGAGGTTTCATTATATGACTTCTTTAAGCTTTGTTATCAGTTTGAAAAACTTTTAGTTTGTAAAATTTCAATTTAGTGATGTGATTTAAATGTTAGACAAAATTAATCTACTGTAATATTTATCAGCAAATTATGATGACCTGAAAGATTTTATTGAATAACTTTTTCGATAAAAAAAACTATACATTTTACTTAAGAATGCCAGAATTTTACGGCTTTTACGAAGGAAAACACTAAAAAAAAAATTATTACAGGTTTGTAAAATCCGTAAAATTGTAATTTTTGTAAAATCCAGACGTTTGACAACCCTAAATTATATGGAAAGATTTCGAATATTTCAGATTTAAAATACTTAGTATTTTAAAACTAAAAATTTTAAAATAGTTAAAAAAAAATTTTCAACTTTCTTACATAGGTAATCGTATTATTGTTCATCATATTTTATATTTTAATTTATATCATAAGATAAATTCAAATTGTAAAAAACTTATTTAAATCGATAGCTTTTAAATGAAAGTTAAATTAAAGTTTCCGAAATTTTAATAACCTTTTATTGAAAAATTGGTTGGCTCGCTAATTTCCGTCAAATATAATGCTACTTTTATTTAAATACTCGGTGTAGTTAAGGCGATTTACAAATTATTCGATTTTATTTATTTGAAATTGGCATGATTTTATAGGCGTATTATGTCCAAACAAAAGCTTTAGATGTTATATTTTTTTTCGCTTCAGATTTTTTTAATATTTGAAGAATTTTTCTTTTTTTTATATAATTTTCTAATCCTTTTTACTACCCCTAATTGTGAATACAAAGAATACCATTTTGGAGCCTTTAGATCACTTTCGCTTATCGGCGTTAACATGAATTTAGTTAAAATCTTTTAAAAAAGTGCCTTAATTTACTATAGATCCTAGTTCTAATCGTTTCTGACCTATATTAGCTTTATATAGTTGTCAAAATACAATATTTCTATCAATTTTTACAAAAAATACAAGAATTCTGACCAAAAAAGAACTTGCAATCAAGAAAAAGCGCCAATAGTCGTTAAAAGTTTTTAATCTATGATGTTCATTTTACCTAAAAATCGTATTTATTTAAAATCTTATACGAATTTGGACAAGGGAATTAGGATTTTAAGAAGATTTGAAAATAAAAAAAATCTATGGTCTGGGTTTTTTCGCTTCAAACATTTATATTATATGATACCGCAAAATTAATCAATTTTATTTTTTCTGTCGTTTCATGATTCACAGACCTGATCATTTAACGGAAATATGCAGTAGTCAACAAAATATCATACAGATGCTATAGTATTTTAAAATTGCCTTAACTACACCGAGTAAGTAACAAAGACATTTAAGGGGCAGATCGATTTTTTTCAATTTACAAATATACATTAAATATCTATGTAAATTTTAAATTTGTAAATTAAAAAAAAATTAATTATTGTAATTATTGTAAACATTGGTTAATAATTAATAATATTATAATATTATTTAATTATCTTCTTTTATTTTTTTACGCAAATATAACATATACAATATGTTTCATTGCAAGTTTGATTTTTGATTTTTTTTTTTTTGTTATTTTCGATTTACTTTACCAGCTAATTTATTTTATCGAAATTATTAATAAATCTTTTAATATAAAAACGTTATTAACTTATTTTATATTATAATATTTATTAATATGCAAATTTTATTTGTAACTTTCCTAACTTAAGATAAAAAGCAAGAATGTAAATAAAGAGTTTTTGAATAACAAAAATAAATTAATAAAATAATTTATTAAACGCATTGAACAATTTTAACTGGAGAATAACTGATGTCAATTAAAAATTAAAAACATTTTTTTTTTCAACTTTTGAATGAATGATCTTGCTTGTTAATGACGACACATTTTTTTTCACATTAAAAAATCGATCTTAATTCTTAATTGATTAACTTGATTAATTTCCTTGTCGCGCGTACTAATTGCGTTTTTTACTAGTCTAGCGCAACAATTTAAATCTGGGAAACCGCGTTATATGCGGCGCCATCAGGCTGGCTAACACCCTGCACAAGAGACACTAGCTCTTTAGAGCAGTGCCCATTATAGTATTTGTAGAAAGGAGAAAGAGAAGCAACATTACGATGATGTGATAATGGTTGAAGGTTGGCTGCAAGAGCAGGTCCAACTATGTTTACAATGTGTTTTTGCACCTTGTCCAAAAGAGAAAGGGCATCATTAGAAGATCCGCCCCAGATATGGCAACAGTATTCCATACAAGGCCGGATTTGAGATTTATAAAGATAGAGAATAGAATCCAAAGTAAGAAAGTGACGAGCTCGATAAAGAAATGCAACCTTAGCAGATGCTAATTTTGCAACTGATTTGATATATGGTTTCCAAGAAAGATCGGAAGTAAGAGTTAATCCTAGAAGAGAAGATTAGATGACTCATCGAGTACATCACCGTTCATAAATATAGGAAGATCTAACTTTACAATAATGATTGGCTAAAAAAAAATTGAGTTTTATCTGTATTGAAGTTCACCAGCCACTGTGAGCCCCATGCTGTAGCAGTGAGATTCTTTTCAAGCTCAAAGCTTGGTTTCCTTTCACGACAAGAATAAATGGTAGTATCATCAGCAAACAATGCCACCTTAGATGTGAGAGTATCTGGAAGTTCATTAATGTAAATTAAAAAGAGTAGGGCCAAGGATAGAACCTTGAGGAACCCCTGAAGATACAGAATAAGAAAAAGAGTGCTGTCCATCGAGGACAACTTTTATACTACAATTGGAAAGGAAGGATTCAATAATCTTAGAGACGTTGCCAGATACACCATAAGAAGAAAGCTTATGGAGAAGACCAGCATGCCAAACTTTATTAAAAGCTTTAGAAATGTCAAGAACGATGGCCTTAACTTCTCCACCTTCATCTAATGCATGATAAAACCTATCAGTTATTACTGCTAGCAAATCGGCTGTAGAACAAGAAGATCAAAATCCATATTGATGGTCAGAAAGTAAGTTATTAGATTCAAGATAAGATATTAAGTGTTTGTTAATTAAAGATTCAAAAACCTTGCTTATGATAGGAAGAAGACTAATACGGTTGGTAGTTAGACGAATCAGATCGCTCTCCAGAATTTTTGAAGATAAGGATAACAGATGCCGCTTTCCAACAGGCTGGAAAACAAGACTATGATAAGCACTTGTTGAATAGTTTTGAGAGTATAGACGACAGCTCCCGGGAACACTTCTGCAAGACAATAACAGGTATGTTTTTCGGGCCACAAGTTGTAGAAGAGTCTAGGAAAGAAATTACTTTAAATACAGAAGCTGGAGTGATACGAATGTCAAGCAATGGATCAACCTATTTGTTGGCAATATCAGGTAGAATGCAACTAGTGGAATCAAGAGATGATATTGATGAAAAAATTTTAGCAAACAATTCAGCTTTGTCTTTAGGTGAGGTAACAAAGTCTGAACCATACAAGAGAGGTGGAATTATAGATTGGCCCTTATTATTGATATTATTAAAGATTCTCTAGAAGTCACGAGAGCTTAATTTTTTAGGTGAGATTTCATGACCTGAGAATAGCGGGCTTTAGCATTAGACAAAATCTTTTTACAATGGTTTCTAGCAGTAATAAACAGACATCTGTTTTCTGGAGAATTATTTTGCTGATAGATATGGAAGTAACGGTTTCGATTGGCAATCGCAGCAGCACAGTGTGAGGAAAACCATGGAGGAGAGTGAGGCTTGACCTGGAATCGTCGAGAGGGAATAAAAGATTCCATGCCAGCCTGAATCCATGCGGTTATGTAAGAAGCATATTTGTCGACAGAATGACAAAAGATTTCTACCCAAGGTCCATCACGAAGAAAATCACAGAAAGAATCCCCGTCAGCTTTACTGTAGTTGTAAGAGGTACGATAATAGGGGGATTCAGGTGATGAAGAAAAATGAGATATTAGTTTTAGAGAGATCAAACTGTGATCAGAAGCACCTAAAGGTGAATGTAGAGAAACTGAGCACTGACTAGGATCAGAAACTAGACATAAATGGAGTAGAAAAGATAAATGATTCGGGTTGTCTGGAAAACAAGTTGAAAAGTTGACTATTTGAGTTAGGGATTAAGGAAGCCAAAAGTTGTGGGCTATAATGCCTGCAGAATTACTGACACTAGAGCCAAGCCATTCAGAGGGATGAGCATAAAAGTCACCGACAACAACTATATTAGCTGATGGATAAAGAGAAAGGGCTTGGTCAATATGAAGTGGTGCTAAACGAAAGCACATGAAAAAATAGTCTCTGGATTCAAACCTAGTTTCATGACAAATGGGTGAATTCTTAAGAATGTAAATGCCCAGGCCAAGCATGTGACTATTGGAGTCTTTACGAATTAAAGGAAGATAACCATCAACTGTAAGATCACAAGATGAGACAGCTGAACTCAAATTAGTCTCACAAAGAGCAAGTAGGTCTGGTGAACTTTGCAAGAGATAAGACTTAGCAGAAGAAAAATTGCTTCAAAAACCACGAATATTAGTGAATGATAGGTTTAGAGAACTTGGTTATGATGATGGGTTTTTATGTTTTATAGTTTTTGGTACTTTATTCATTTTTAAATTTGTTGAAGTACTTGACTTAAAGCATAGATAGTACTCAGAACACTGTTTAATAGCCTAAGCAATTGACTTATTACTATTAATAAACCCTAAGTCGTAACAAAGGACTCCAAATGTGGCCTCCGCAATGCACACCAAAAGTATAAACTGGGACACCATGCGCAACATGGCACTGTTAATACTTTGATATTTTTCAGCTGTTGATGAAATCAGCCTCTCTGAGAGCTACCACAGAGTTGGGGAAACCTGACTACCAGCCTCAGAACCATAAAACTGAATTTTAGAGCTGTATCCTCATTAGGAGATAATAGAATGAGTTGCCAAGTCTCAAAAACAGAGACACAAGCAAAACTCATGCATTGAGTCAAGAAAAACCATGCACTGAGTCAAGCCAAAACCCATGCATTGAGTTAAGTTTCTTTTGTATTTTAGTTGTAAGATGTATTATTTCCAATGTATGTAAGGGTATACTTAGGATATACTTAGGCCATACTTAGGATGGAGTAACATGAAATAGTACAGGTCTTGTTAAGAAGCGCTATCCATTTTTCCTAAGAAATATTTCTTAGGTAAAATTGCTATTTAGCAATTTTACCCACATGTTAAGCCTATTACGTTACACTAAAACTTTTTTAAATTGAATACTTAAAACTGCTCTTTAAAACAGTTTTTACGAAAAGTAATTAATTGTTGTAAAAAATATTTTTACAGCAATTGTAAAATAATTTTATTTTTAGTATATAAAAAAAACAATAGTTGAATAAATTTTTTTCTACTTTACGTTTCCAAAAAAAATTTTAATTTTAAATGTATTTTATCATATTTAAATTAAATTTATTATTAGATATTAATAAATTTAATCTTATTTTCCTAAATTTAATTTAAATTTTTTATGAAAAAAATTCAATTTAATTTAGTAAAATAAATTTAAATTTATTTTATTAAACTTAATTTAAGTTTTTTATAAAAAAATTTAATTAAATTTAAATTTTTTGTTTAAAATGCTCCATTTTACAATTTTTTTTTTACTTTTAAAATTACCTAACTATATTAATTAAGCAAAGAAAATTCTTTTTATCAAATTTAATTTACATTTTATCAAATTTAATTTATGTTCGTTATATTCAACTATTTTGTTTATTTATTTGTAGTTTCAAATCAATAAATTTTTTCATCCTGTTATGAAAGTGCTAATATACAAAAGTTCTTAATGTACTTATAACTGTATATGCATTTATAACTGGGTTGAGATAAACATAACAAGCTCGTTAGCAAAATAATTTTAGAGAATTTTTTTGGTAAACTTTCCATAACAAATTTATGAAAAAATGATTAGTGTGTTATAAATGTTTTTGTGATGTTAATATGAGTTGTGTGTTATAAATGTGTGGGTTTTTTTTTTCGAACAATATTTAAATTTTTTTTGATAATTTGTTTTTTATAACATTATTGTTTAATTTAAAGATATTTTATAAAGATAAAAACTTAAAATGATTTTTAATGCTTCAAGTTAAATTTAACTACAATGCGGTTTAAAATACGCAACTGACATAATTCAAAATACGCAACGGACAATTTAAAATACGCAACTGACATAATTTGAAATACGCAACTGACATAATTTAAAATACGCAACTGACATGATTTAACTTTTAATGTTGTAAATATGTATATTAAGTAAAGTTACTTTTACTTGCATTACGCTTTTCCGTTATGCAACAAAATCTTATTACAAGGTCTGTATAATAGCATGAATATAGTATATTACTTAAAATTAATTTCTCAGAAATAAAATCATACTAAGGATGTCAAAGTTTAATTTCAGTTATTTATTATTACAAGGTCTGTATAATAGCATTTATTATTACAAGGTCTGTATAATAGCATGAATATAGTATATTACTTAAAATTAATTTCTCAGAAATAAAATCATACTAAGGATGTCAAAGTTTAATTTCAGTTATTGACCAATTAGTGAACAGAGTTTTAAATCTACTTTCAAACACAAATTCTGACTTTATATACTTTGTATACTTTTTAATTAATTATGCAGAGAATAAATATAACTTTTTGAAAAAACCAATAAAATGCATCAAAGTTTCTAATTTATGTACAAAATATGTTGATTATGTGAAGTATATTAAATATTAAAACAGTGTAATATGTTACAATACGTTAAATATGTAAAGCAAATTAAACATTAAACCAATGAAATATGTTGAATATTTGAATCATATTAAATATTAAACCAAAATAATGTGTCAAAAGATCTTATTTATGTACAAAATATGTAAAACATGTGAAGCATATTAATTAGCTGCTATTTATTGCTTTTGGTCAAAAATAATAAACAAAAAAATTAGTTTTGTTTTAAAGTAAAAGTGAAGTCTAATAATGATCAGTCCTTATATTATTAGATTAAATATTTTTTTATTTTATAGGGTAGATATGCTAACTGCCTTATTCCCCAACATTCTTCAATATCTATTGAGTTTTACTGTTCTGAGAGTTGTTCTACACAACCTGTCGAATATTTTTATTACAGAGTTGTCAAAAGTCCAGATGGAGGTAATTTTTAGTTTTTACTAGATAATAATTTTATAAGATCAAGATTTATAAGAACTTTTTTTTATCATGTTCATGATAAGATATCCGGACCAGATAGGGTTATTATCCTGTATCCAGTATTTATCCAGAAAATAACATTATTTGGTTGATTGTATCAGATATTTTTTATTGAAAAAAACTTGTTTTGTTACAGTTTGCAAATTAATTCTGTTGCCTTAAAGATTCTCAGTTTAGGTTCCTAATAGATTCATTCGGGAAAATTTTTTTTTTTAATGCTCATGTTTTTAAAGAATCTAATGTTAATGTTTAATTCTATGTAATATAGTAAACTTGAAATTTAATTGTTCGCAACAAATGCATCATTTAAAAGTTTATTTGATAGCAAAAGTTTAACGATAGCATCTCTAAACGTTGAGACAATCAAGGCTGTTACAGCTTTGATCACTTTTTCTAATAAATATTTCCATATTCAGAAAACAATCTCTCTTAAAATACCAAAGATACTGGTGGTGCTAGTAACTTAAGGACTAATTCATTTAGCAGTAGAAGCTTCTATTCCAATAATTTAAAATATTTTTTTTCTCTATAATCAAGTGATTAAAGAAAATATTAAATTCTTGAGCAGCTTCTCCAAAGAAGACTTGTTCAGAATTAATTTGATTACTGTATTCTATAGTATAATAAAAAATTTACGCTACTAAAGATGTATATTTTAAAACGGTAAAATGTAAAGCATAGAGTACAGCATTTTTGTGTTAAAAAAATGTTGTTGTTGTTTTTATCCTATATCGCAATAAATAAATAAATGCTTCATGTGGTGAAAAATAACTGCATGATATCTGAAGTGAAACTTATGTACTGTAGTTTTATAATTTCATTAAAACCCTTTTTTTATATTGTCATAAAATTGAGGAAGTTTTTTTGCATTTATTTTTTGATCAAATACTATTTTCTATATACATCTGTTTCTTCATTTCACACATTTTCTTTACAATTAACAGTCAACATTTTTAAATTCCTTGTGTAGTTGAAGATTCTATTTGACTTTTTTTGTCTTGATAAAATTTAATGTGTTTTTGGCATGATTGCAGGGCAGAAAATGACTTTTAACCAGAATTTGCAAATTATTTTAAATCTTCATTTATCCCAAATTTGCTCTTTTAAATTTTATTTTTTAAGCATTTTTAATTTAAACAAAAAACTTTTTATAAACGTTTTAAAAATGAACTAAAAAGTAAAAAATAAAAAATATATATATAAAACTTTTTAAAAATGAACTAAAAAGTAAAAAATAGACTATTTCACGGGACCCAAGGACTTTGTGTATATATGCAACCTCAAACATCCATTAAAGTCAATGACTGAAAATATTGGGCGCCAATAGGAACGAGTTGTACTTAGTTGCCCAACATTTTCATTCATTGACTTTAATGAATATTTCAGATTGTGTGCGTACACAAAGTCCTTGGGTCTCGTGAAATAGTTTTTTACTTTTTAGTCCATTTTTAAAATGTTCTTTTTAAAAAGTTTTTTTTATATACTTTTTAGTCCATTTTTATAATGTTCTTTTTAAAAAGTTTTTTAATATATTTTTTTTATTATTCAACAACAATTCTATTTATTTACACTAAACTGTAAAAGTTTTAATTACTGCTCTTAATGATTTCTTTTATTTACGCTAAACTAATGCCTGTTTTGAGTTGTTTGTTTTAATTACTTATTTAAACAATTTCTTTTATTATTACCGTTACAAACAATTTCTTTTATTATTACCTCGTGTTTGTTTTGTGCGGACACCAAAAAAAAATAAAAAAAAAATAAACTGGCAAGAAAGCAAGTTAAATGAAATTTGTAAAATGTTTACCAAAACACCCTTACAAAATGCTATCCAGGGTACCTCTACAAATTGCTATCCAGGGGATTCTACAAAATGCTATCCAGTGCACCCATACATAATGCTATCTTGGGGACTCCTACAATAAGCTATCCAAGGCACCTATACAAAATGCTATCCAGGGCACCTTTATAAGTATCTATCAACCAAATTTTTTTGTCAATTTATTTTCTGAATATTTTTGTCAATCTATTTTCTAAATATGTTTGTCAATCAATTTTCTAAATATTTTTGTCAATTTATTTTCTGAATATTTTTGTCAATCCTTTGTTCAATTTAAATCTCTTCAAAAATACATGGTCAATAGACTTTTAAAACATTAGAATGTTTTCTCGAAAATTTATAAAATATCTCTGGGACATAAATAAGTTGTACTTTTGTAAAAGTAATATATTTAATTAAAAAATACTTATAATAATAAATGTTCTATAAATTCTATTATTATTATGATTTGCTGATAAAAAATTGCAAAAAAAAAGTGTTAAATTAGCAAAAAAGAATTGTTCTTGTTGAATTTGTTTTTGTTGTTTTTTTTAGTTTTTACTTTATTAATATATAATATTTTTAAAGTATTAAAACTACAATAAACACTGAATTATCTTTCATATTCAAATATTTAAAAATATTTTTTTAGTCACCTGTCTGTCTTCCTTTTTTTTTTTAAAACTTGATTTTTAAATAAAATGTTTAGTGATATATTTTTTTAATATATAGGTTTATCAAATCATTAACAAGCGTTTAACAATCCATCTGAGCATGAGATCAGATGGAATGTTATCTTCTGCATGAGAGATGGAATCATTATGGTTCTAATTTTATTATCTCTCTCAAGAGAAAAGGAATTATTATTTCTCTCAAGAGAAAGAAAGGCTTTTTTGTTAAAAACTTTTTCCCTAGTTCATCTTTTACATCTAATAACTTTTCCTACTTTTCAAAAAAACAATTTTTTTAAATTTCAATTCACTCCCAACAAGGCTGCAAGCAACCGCTATTAAGTTGGGAGTTACTAGAAAACAAAGAATAGAGTTAAAGAGCAAGAATGGCGTTTGGTTGATGGAACTAGAGATAATAGCTCCTTTGAGCAACAACCATGTTAGTATTTGCGGGAAAGAGAAAGAGATGCAACATTACAGCGATGAGAGGCTACTTGGCTTTTCTTCTATGCAAGGCTATCCATTGAGCAGACTGTAGCTGCTCAATGTTTGGAAAAAACGTTGGTGTTGTTTCCAGAATTTAAAATGAATCGTTAGAAAACAACTTGTCATTAATTAAGCTGCATTGCATTATTCATCAGCAAAACTTAACAGCAAAGGCAATGGATGTGGAATATTTCATATTTTTATTATTTAAAACAATAAACATTATTAATTCTAATGCTTTACGAAGTTGGCAACTTGAGGCATTACTTGATGAAATATGCTCTGAGTATGTTGGTCTGCTTTATTATAATGAGATGAGATGGCTTTCTAAAAGTAATATGCAGAAAAAAACTTTTAATCTAAGACAAAAGATAATAGATCTCCCCAAAAGTACAGACAAAGATTACCTACCAGAGCTAGAATAAAAGGAGCTCATTGGAAAGTTTGCATTTCTGGTAGACCTGACCTAATTTTACAATATACTTAACAAAGATGAGGATTAATTGATCTTTTCCATGGAAAAGATCAATTAATTGGAAAAATGTACAACCTTCTTCTAGTCTTTCAGTTGAAATTAACTTTATAGGAGCAGCAGTTAAGGAAAACTATTTCGAAAAAAACAATATTTTTCAACCATTCTAAAGAGTCAATTTCGAAAAAAATAATATTTTTCAACAATTCTAAAAAAACAATTTTGAAAAAAACAGTATATTTTTCAACAATTTCAAAAAAAAAAAAAAAAATTTTCAACAATTATTGTGTACAAATTATACTGAGATCAAACAAGCATTAAAACCTGCATTAAATTGTTAAAGTTATTAAAAATTTATTTAAAAATAAATGATGTGTGTTTGTTGTTATTAAAATAAATAAAAATAGGATTTCCACACTTGACAGAGTGTGGATACATTTGACCTCCCAATAAATTTTCAGAGGTAAAATATTCTGTCTTCTGCCTCCGGCAGCTTCTATTTCACCATTGGCAGCCGCCAGAGTTTTAGAGGCAAAATTTGGAGGTTGATGCCAATAGGAAGGCAGAAGCGGAAATGTTTGCCTCTTGCAGACGGATTTAATGAAGAATAATTTCACGTTTCTTTTTAAGTTAATGAGCAATTAAAATATTGTTTAGAACAAATGTTTTAAAATTTAATATCAAAGTTTTGTTTTATATGATTTTTTTTTAAATTTTGACTATTTAATTAAAATAATAATTTTGTCAGAGTGGTTGTTTGTCAAATAAATGCGAATAAAATCGAAAAAAACTTTGCATAAATTAGTAGTTTCATTTTTTAAACGAATGTTAAAAATTGGAAAGTTCATTTCTATGCCTCAAGCAAGAAAATCATTTAAAAAAAAAAGTTTATAATAAATAATTAAGTTGTCAGTTTATGATCAAATTATGATATTATGACACCTATTCGTGATGCTAAAACTTTCATTTTACAACACCAACATTTTGCCTCCAATTTAACAGCTTCAGCCAGCTGGGAGGTAGAAGTTATTCGAGGCAGCCTCCAAATAATTTTTGTCTCCATAATTTCTTCTGGATGCAGCCACCAATGCTTTCCGCCTCCCTATTGGCATCAGTTTCTAAAACATTTTGTCTTCAAAAAAAAATTCTGGCTGTGGCTGCCAATAGAAAGGTGGAAGCCATTAGAGGCGGATGACAAAACATTTTGCCACTTTCAGCAGAAAGTTACTTTGCTGCCAGGCATTATCAACTCTGACATAGGCTAAGAGCAATGAATTTCAAAAAATTTGGATACAAAATGACTAGTAGGATGATACCAAGAATTGTAAAAAAATTCACAATTAAATATGAAGAAAAAAACTATCAAATAAAGTTAAAACTAATCCAAAGTTATTTTATATGTTAAAAAAAAACAAAAAAATACTACTTAAAATACAACCAATGAGACAACACTAACCTTCTGATAAAATAGACATTGTTAATTTATTTAACATATTTATTAAATTTTTTCAATCAGTTTTTTGTGAAAGAAGATGACAACAATTTACTTTTTTTTGGTAGTAAAGTTAATGCACTGTTGAATGCAATTAATGCAGTGTTGAACTGAAATTAGAATGAAACAATAACTCAAACATTAACAGCATATTAGAAAAACTTAATGAAAATAAATCCTTAGGACCTTAGCAGAGTTAGTCCATATGTTCAAAAAAAGTGTGTGGAATCATTAGCACTCCCGATTTCTCTTTTATTCAAAAAATCTTTAAACTTATCTTTACTCCCTATTTTGTGGTAAAAAGGCTAACATAACACCCTGATTTTTTAAAAAAGAATTACACAACTATCACTTTAAATTATAGTCTCTGACATCAGTTCTTTGTAAACTTTTAGAAAGTTTAATTCACAAAAATATATTAAATCATCTGAACAAATATGACTTGATTGCTAAACAACACCACTGATTTGTCAAAAAAAAAGATGTGTGTTACAAACCTACTAGAATCTCTAGAATTCATTACAAGTGCTGTTAATAATGTAAAAGGCGTCGGCTTATTATACATGGATTTTGAAAAAGTTTTTAACAAAGTCCCTCATCAACACTTATTAAAAAATTATTAGCCTATGGCATTAATGGAAAAGTTGCTAGCTTAAGTTGAGCATTTTATAATCAGCAGAAAACAAAATAATTAGTATAAAGAATAATTTTTAATTAATTATTAAAATTAGTTAATTATTACAATAATTAATTAATTATTGAAATCCTAATAATTAATTGGTGTCAAGTATTTAGTAGTGTGCCACAAGATTCTGTACTAGGACCACTTCTTTTTATTATATATAATAATGGTTTACCTAATCGGTTAACTTCAGAATGCAAATTATATGCTAGCGACAGCAAATTAATTTCAGTTATCAATAATAATTACAGTGATTTAAAAGCACTAAGTCAACTACAAACCAACTTTATTAAGGTAATCAAATGAATTAGCTTGTGGGTAATGAAACTCAACAAAAAAAAATGTGTTTGTTGATAAAAAATAAAAATATATAACTAACAAGTATACTATTAACGATACAGATGGAAATTACAAAATTAAAGAAACTAAATTAGAAAAAGACTTTTAGATACAGCAAATATTATTATCTGCTGATCTAAAACAGCATAAGCAAATAAAGTTAGCAGTTGCTAAAGCACAAAGATCATTAATAAAAAGTTTTATTTAAATTCTGAAATAATGAAAAGAATTTGCAGTGCCAATCTGGAATTCTAAAAATTGACATATTAAACCTTTAAAAGGTCCAAAGAAGAGCCACAAAATTATTCCTGTACTAAAAACCCTACCCTATGAAGAAAGGCTTGGGAAATTAAATTTAATGAGTTTAGAAAATCGTAGATCTATGGAGGACTTAATATATCACTGCAAAATATCAAATGGTTTACAAGGCGTGAACCTCCATTGAATACTTTGTATATTGCATCAGTCTACAGGTAATTATTCATTCAAAATTCATAATTTCTAGTTTTTAAGGTATACCTTAAAAACTACAGTTATGAATTTGTAGTTTTTAAGGTACACCTTAACAACTACAAATTCATAATTAATGCTCTCCACAAGCGCTGTTTAAGCTTAAGCACATAATATTCTTAGTTTTGAGACTTTATATAAATATTCTTTTAAATAAAATACAAGTTAGACTATTTTCATTTTTAGAAAATATGATATAAACAATTTAAAATTAAAAAAAAGTTAAATTTAAACTAAAAAACCACACTTTTTGGCATAAGTAAGCACTAATTTGAAAATAAGTTTGCAACTCCTTGGTTTATAGATATCTACATTTTTGCTACAAATAAAAACAAAAAAACTTTTTACAAGATTTTTTTCAGGTTGATGGAATGAGCTTTTTACTAACAGTAGAGACACTTGTAGTTTTAAGGGGTACTAAAGTTAACACAAACATAGAAACTTCTGTATCTAAAGTGATTTCCTGCTTAGACTATTCTACAGCTTGTGGCCTGGACAACATATCTGTTATTGTTTTGCAGAAGTGTTCTCCGGAGCTGTCGTCTATACTTTCAAAACTATTCAACAAGTGCTTATCAGAATCTTGTTTTCCAGCCTGCTGGAAAGCGGCATCTGTTATTCCTATTTTCAAAAATTCTGGAGAGCGATCTGATTTGTCTAACTACCGTCCTATTAGTCTTCTTCCTATCATAAGCAAGGTTTTTGAATCTTTAATTAACAAACACTTTATTTCTCATCTTGAATCTAATAACTTACTCTCTGACCATCAATATGGATTTTGATCTTCTCCTTCTACAGCTGGTTTGCTAACAGTAATAACTGATAGGTTTTATTGTGCATTAGATAAAGGTGGAGAGGTTAAGGCCATTGCTCTTGACATTTCTAAAGCTTTTGATATAGTTTGGCATGCTGATCTTCTCTATAAGCTTTCTTGTTATGGTGTATCTGGCAACGTCTTTAAGATTATTGAATCCTTCCTATCCAATCGTAGTATAAAAGTTGTCCTCGATGGGGAGCACTCAGATAAAACTCAATTTTTTCAGCCAATTGTTATCACAATAATTTAGATCTTCCTATATTTATGAATGGTGATGTACTCAATGAGTCATCCACTCTTCATCTTCTAGGATTAACTCTTACTTCCGATCTTTCTTGGAAACCATATATCAAATCAGTTGCAAAATTAGCATCTGCTAAGGTTGCATCTCTTTATTGAGCTTGACACTTTCTTACTTCGGATTCTATTCTCTATCTCTATAAATCTCAAATCCTGCCTTGTATGGAATACTGTTGCCATATTTGGGGCAGATCTTCTAATGATGCCCTTTCTCTCTTAGAAAAGGTGTAAAAATGGATTGTAAACATAGTTGGACCTGCTCTTGCAGCCAACCTTCAACCATTATTACATTGTTGTAATGTTGCTTTTCATTCTCTTTTCTACAAATACTATAATGGGCACTGCTCTAAAGTGCTAGTGTCTCTTGTGTTATTTACTAAAATTCATTCTCCCGTTACTCGTCATTCAATTAAGTCTCCTTTTTTTGTGACTGTTCCTATGTGCTCCAAAAACTCTTATTCGTCTAATTTTTTTCCTCAAATATCAGTTCTTTGGAATTCGCTTTCTTTATCTTGCTTTCCTGATTCATATAATTTGCAATCCTTTAAGTTGTCTGTCAATTGTTATCTTGCTCTACAATCTTCATCTTTTCCCTTCCAGTAACTTCCAACTTTAATTAGTGGTTGCTTGCAGCCTTGTTAGAAGTGAAGATGTTGAAAAAAAAAAATAATAAGAAACACAAAGTTGAATTAGTAAGTTACGTTTCAAAACAACACACAAAAAATTTCCCAAATCAATGTTATTACTTTTCTTGTCGTTTAAATTGCCTTTATATTTAGCATTTGTTTTGGTTGATGTTGCTAGATTAATCATTATTGGCTTCATTCCATTAACTCTATAAGATACTTTGATTGATAGGTACAAGATACTACAGATTTTTTTATTTCGTGGCAGACTGGGCATTCTTTAAAACCCTTAATTGTACAAATGTCATTGCAAACACATTTTAATTTACATTTATAAAATTGTTCTTTTTCTTTATCTTTTTCTTGCTTTTGATGCTCTTTTTTTTTTTCCAATTTCAATTAACTCAACCTGTTTAATAATATTTTGGACTTCCATAGAGTGGTGTTTGTTTGTGACACATATTTTTCGTTTTGTTTATGCCTTTTATACTTTTTTCTTGGTTATGCCTTGTTTACTGTAAGCAATCCTGGTATATCTTCTAGATTTAAACTTTTCTTTTAACTTTCTTCCATAATCATCTGTGACTGCTTGAACATAACTTTCCAATAGTTTGCCGATCCATATCAATGATGTGTTTTTGCTAATTTGTACAATGAATTTGGAGTAACTGGAGTTAACAAGACATTTGCTGATGAACGTGTGCAAATTTTCTTTGGTGTACTTGGAACAAGACTGGCTGAAGACTCTTGCTCATGATTTAGAGCCATACAGTTTTCAGCCTGTTGAAATTTATCTTGCTGCATATTATTTGCATTTAAATTCTCTTTATATATCCCAACTCTCTTTGCAGCATTAATTATGGTATCCTTTGAAGCCCATTTGTCCCACATTGCTCCTAAAATTATTATGAAACCTTCTCGGTTTATTGTTTGTAATGTTGTAAAAAGTTAATCTCTTTTTTTGTCATATTCAGGATGCATGTTCTGATTAGGACTATGATCTAATAGTTGAGTCACTCTAGTTGTATCAGGAGGACTTATAAACAAGTTAATTTTCTTTTCATGGAGGAAATGTAAAACCTTGTAGTCAAATCTTAAACTGTGTCCATTTGCTAGCATTACAACAGGTCGCTAAATATTTTCTTCTGACAAATATATATCAAACTTTTTGTATAAGTCTAATAAAGAATGATTATCCTGGCTTCCTTTTTCAGTAGATGATGTAATTAAATTTTTTATACTTTTGACAGCTTTTTTTGGGCCATATGACTAGTAATACCTTTACCAGCAAAAATAACAAATGTTAAGATATATACAATTAAAAATTAAAATGTAATAACAATATTCCTTTTGATTAAAGTTATATATGTCGGCCATGGTGATAAAAATATTATTCATTAACACTAATATAGTTAGCTATCACTTCCACAGTGATAAAAACATGTGGATTGGTTTTTTAAATAAATCCAAATTACTGCATTGGTATTATTATTTACACAAATAATTTTTGTTATTATTACCTGCCAATTAAACAACTGGGGATATTGTTATTGATTCACAATTCTCCCTAATCATTTTCTTGCAAGGTTCTCCACATGCAACATATGCAAGACCAGAATTTGTTCCATCAACCCCATAGTTTATCAATTTGGGTGTTTCGTCAAAATTAAAAATTCTTGTTGTTTCAACATCACCCTACCACACACCAGGTTCAAGTTTTATGGAGTTAATGAAAATATCACATTTAATAAGTTCTTCAGCTAATGAATCTAAAAGATAGATTCAAGATATTTTTACTAGTACAATGCAGACTAGGGCTAATCTAAGACATTTATATATTTATTGTATTATAGAGCACAAACTATATTAGCTATTAATTATAGAGCATAAATAAAGCAAATAAAGTAGAAAAAAACAAATTATTCCAGTAATAATAAGACATTCATTATATTCTTACCTAAATGTGACTCTGCCACCCCTCCTGTACAGTTCAATGCCCTGTTAATTGGTACATTTCCTTATCTTTTTAGAACTAAGTCTAGGTGCTCTGCTTTCCATCATCAATTTTTTTTCATTATAATTTACTTTGTAACTAAACAATTACATTCTACTTACTTTCCTGTCTTTACAACACGGTTTGCATTATCAGGTAGTTTGAAAAATTTGCGACCACCTTGGTTCTTGGTTTTGCAATACTCTCTAATTTTTAAAACATCAATATTTAGATTTGTGACTTGCTTTCTTGATACTCCTTGGTAACATCTGTTTTTATTTTTTATGAATTCTACAATAGAGTATTCTTCCTCTGGTGTCAAAACTCGTAGATGCTGCTTTTTGATATTAGCAGTTTTTCCATCTAATTTCTGATCAATGGTGCTTCGGTCTTTGATAAAAGAAGACATACCGGTTTGTAAAGCAGCATAGCCTCTTTTGTTGTGCTCTTTGCACCAAGACACTGCTTGTTAAATCTGATGTTCTTTTTTATTTATTTTTTTCCTCTGGACTTTTGCCTCTGCCTTTGAATTTGGTTTTCCAACAACAAAAGGTACTTTTCCCTCTTTATAGTAAATTTTGGTTTCACCGTTGCAAAATTACTTATACTTTTATCTGTAAAATATATATGGTATAAAACAATTGTGTGCATAAAAACACATTAATAATACCTCTGCTAAATAAAAGTATAATATTCGAGTGTCTTATATGTTAAATTAGTAAGAAATTTTATTTAATAAAGGTCTCTCTAAATACATCATATTAAAATTTATCATAGAAGTTGTAGTTTGCAAGGGTTTATTTTGTAGTTTTTAAGGGTTTTTTGGGGCTGTTCATGTCTTTTCGTTTATAACAAGTTTATGATAATGTGTGTACAAATATTGTGGCCCTAATGAACGATTCTTAAACTATTTCCAAAAACCTCCTTGCGGTTTTTAAGGGGTAACAACCAAAAAAAGAAAGTTTTCTTTGAATCACAAAACTTTACTAAAAACCATAGATCGAAAAATATGGCTAGGAAAGAAAATCATATTAATATGTTTTTAAGTACAGAAAGTTTCAGCACTTTAGAAGTTTCCTATATTCATTTAAAGGGTACCATTTTTTTTTGTAGTTTCTAAGGCGTACCTACCTGTATATTGTTATTATATATTCTTTGTTTTTTAACTCTTTTTTTTAACTCTTTTTTTTAAGATATAAAATCTTTTTTGTTTTTTAACTCTTGTTTTTAAGATATAAAATCTTAACTGCTTTTTATACAAATATGCTAAATAAAAAAATATGCTAAATAAATAAAACAGTATTTTCAATATTAATATTGATCTCATCTCATCAATATTTTGATGATCTCATTTGAATAAGATTTTCAATATTGATCTCATTAATAATAATAATAATAATTTATAAAAACTGAGTTGCTAAAAGCCGGAAAAAAATTAAAAGGAACCATAAAGCATTTATACATATTATTTTCATTGTCTGAAAATAATGGTTGTTATAAGTTTTTTGTTTGTTTTTCAGCCTTAGACACCTGGTGCAGCGACCGTCAGACGGATTTAGAGTATCCTAGTGATCTTTTAGTCGTTAGTTTTAATACAAGAATACCTAAGACATCTATCACGGATACTCCTAGCAAATCGTTTAGTTTGAGCCCCCAAGTTTTTATTTCGATTCTTTTATTATTTGTAACGTTTATTATTTAACTTATGTTCATTCTCGCAATTGTTAAATAGACGATAGAAAAATTATTTTCTTTAATATAGTTTTTTACAAAAATATGTAGATGTTTTATGTGTATATAAATAAATTTTTTACTTTTTTATATTTTTATATTTTTGTAAAAGATTAATTTTAATATTTAAAGTTATTGCACATTTGTATTCTTTTCTTTTTTTCACGGATTGAAATATTCCGTTAGATAATACAAGAATTCAGTTAGATAATCGAAGAATTCAATGAATGATAAAAAGTTTCTTCTATTATTCAAATAAATATTTTAACTGGATAATAAAAGAATACTATTGGATGATGGAAAAATCCAACTGAATTCCTATTTAAAAAAACAAAAAATCCAATTATAGAAAAATTTGGATTATTACAAAAATCAAGAAAAAAAATTTTAATTTTTCTTACATTTATATAAAAGAAAATAAGAGCAATATTTTTAGAAATTCACAAAATTTTTTTTTTCGTTTTTTTTTTTTTTTAAATCGACCATCTACAATGTTAGAATACTATCGTGCACTCGACTCGTGTACTAATTTAAGTCAAATTTGCAATACTAAACAGCTTGGGTTTTTGTTGGAAACATTAAATATACGTATGCTAATATACTTATTTTAAAAGTTCCGCAATCAATTTTTAATAAAATTTAAATCTTACTCTAAAACTACTTTAAAAGATGTCAAAGATTATGATGTCACATTTTAACTTTTAACAGGCGTTGCATCTATCTACATCTAATTAAGAAGCTTTTTCAACCAGCTGCTACTTAATACAAGCAATTTGACTATGAATGTGCACGTTCTTGAATACTGGAGTGACCTGGCTCGCAGAACTTCTGATAAATGACTTTTACTTGCGAGCATTGTATAATGAACTTACGCAATGCTACTAAAATTCATAAGTCCTAAAAGTTGAAAAGCTAAAAAGTCCTAAAATTTGTCTGCAAACTTTATTTTCGCATACTAAAAGTTTCAATTTTCAAATGATATCATTAATGCTGTCAAATGGTTTCTTTTTGACAAGACTGATAATTTTTCTATCAGTAAAGCGATATGTTTTGTATGATCTTCCAACCTTATGTTTTGTTTCTAAAGGGCTGCCTTTATTAACAGAGCCAACGGCACCGGGGGTATTGGCTCCCCAATTTTTTTCCAAAGGACCTTTAATTTTTTTCCTCAGGACTTTTTTTTTTGGACATACAATTGACTTGTTAAAGGAATACTTGGTATAAGTTTTGTTTGACTAATAACATTTGGTATGACGTTCTCAAAAAACTAAATTTTACTTGTTATCTGCCATTATAAAGTACCAATACCCTTAAAAATTGATTGGAGAATCGAGATCCTTAATATTATAAATTTCTCTTACCAAAACTGTGATCTTGAGTCTATATCATTCTTTACAATTCGACACTGACTGCAAAAATAAACGCTTAATGTTTTTTTTTAAGACAAAAAAGTTGATAATGTTTTGGAAGTGGCGTCTCTCTTGGCGTCACCCTTTGCGGTACACTTTTTTGGTGTCATCCCTCAAGACTTTTACTGACAGAGCCAATGACACGAGTTTCGAATTTCTAAATAAATAAAATAAAATGACCTTTATTTGGGGCATACAAAGTACAATCTTTTGCTCTTGAAGAAAAGACGAAAGATTTTTGTGTGAAATGAAGAAATAGCAGAGTTATTAATAAAGAAAATCGAAAAATTAAAACCTGAAAACTATTGGTTCGACTAAACGCAAAAATAAATTAACCCGAGCATAAGCAGTTCTGTCATATTTGCATTTTTTTCATTTTGATGTCACCCCTCTGTGTCAGGTCGTGATTGCGTCACCCGGTGCGGCCCGCACTCCCTAGCGATGCCACTGTTTTGGAAAGCCATCTTTTTGTATTAAAATACCAACACATGCAAAATAACACGTTTATTCATTTTCAGATAGTACAAATCTTTTGCTTAAACTCATAATTTAATTCTGTTTAAAGAGTATTTTTTGTTATAGAAAAAATGCTTTAAGTAATTGAAAAAAAAGTAGAATTTTTTATTTGGAGGACTCACCTTGTTGCTTAAGTTTTGGAGGACTACCAAAGTGTTTGCTTAACAAACACCTTGGTAGTCCTCAGTGGATTTGTAGCGGCCCGAATCAGACAATTTTAGTGTTTCATTTGGGTTTTGCTCAACGGTTGCTTACTGGATTATTAGTGGGTTAGCTACAGTTGGCTAATTTTTACATATTTATTTGAAATATTCTAAATACAATTTTGGTCGCACGGGCATTTTATTAACTTTGTAGTTCATAAAGCTTCTTGTTTTACTTAGTTTTTCCAAGTAACACAAACTTTTGTTTGAATGTATTTATTGTTTGCAAATATTATGTATATTATATACATAATATACATAATATTTAAGTACGAATATTTATGTTAAATATTATGAATATTATATACATAATATACATAATATTTAAGTACGAATGTAATGCATAACATGCATTCTATGTATGCATTACTTGCATACATTACCTTGCATGTATTACAATATGCAATCATACAACATTGCAACGCATACAACAATGAATACAACATGCAATGTATGCATGTAATGCATATAATGCAAATGTATGCATGTATGGATGTAATGCAAGACAAGTTGCTTTTGTTGAATAGCATATTATTTAGCTGTAGGCTCAGAGAATTAACATCAAATTCCAGACAAAATAAAACTTTAGTCCAACAAGGCTGCAAGCGAAGTTTTAAATAATTACGTAAGTAACTACGAGTTATTTAATTACGTAAAATGTATATTCCATAATTGTTATCATTGAATATATTTTATTGATTTATGTTTAAAGATATTTTAATGATATATATAATTTTTTTTTTTTGCAACTTTCTTTTATAGCAGCAATTAAGAACTAAGATGTGGTCTTGATTGAATTTGTATGTCAGCAAGAGTTTAAATTGGCATTATGAACAGGAAAAAAAAAAAAAAAAAAAAAAAATATATATATATATATATATATATATATATATATATATATATATGTATATAGTTATATATGTATATAGATATATATGTTTATATATATATATAAGCATATATATATATATATATATATATATATATATATATATATATATATATATATATATATATATATATATATATATATATATATATATACACATAAGCATATATATATATATATATATATATATATATATATATATATATATATATATATATATATATATATATATATATATATATATATATATAAAAGCTTGCCTCACCGTTGTTCCACGCTCCTCTGGACAAGTTTTACAACAACGGTAAGGAAGGGGGCGTAAACTTCCTTTCAACTGCGCTTCCGCGGTGGTCTGTGATAAGACCGTAAGGACATCTTCGGGTACCTAAAATAAATAAAAAATAAAAAAGTGTTACTCGGTACCACCTTGGTAGGAGACTTTTGACTTTATAAATCAATATATTAAAAATTGAGGGGGGAAGGAATCCGTAAAAAGTAACGTTTCTTAAAAATAAAAGATGTTCTTTAAAACTAAAATTCATCCGACTGAATTGTATCAAATACCCGACTAAATTCGTCAAAAAACTGACCATAATTTAAAAATCACCTTTTTTTGAGGGGGTAAAACATCTCTTTCCCCCACACATCCATCCCTAAAATCGTCTTTGTATGCAATATGTGCGCATAAAAAATCTTTGTTTCTTTAAAACACTCTTTAAAAATAATACACAATAAAATTTAATGATCTAAAAAAGACTTCATTCTTTGTAATTTTTATGAATATTTTACATCGTAGTTAAGAGAAGTAAAAGCTAGAAATATGCTATACACAAGCTCAAAAATCAAGCTAACGCGGAAAACATCTACATTTAATGTTTTACAAAAGTTATGTAAGTAAAAGTAACATATAACAACTTGAGCGTCTTATTATTTTTTTTTAAAAATGCGTGATTCTTAAATTGAGTGTTTCTTATATTGACTAAAAGATTTGCATTTTTTGCTTGTGGGTCTGTATCATTTTATATATTTTGTTGAAATTTTTAAAGAATACTTAAATACTACGATGATAAAACATATATTTTTGAAACAAAGAAATGAATTTTATTTAACTATATCATAACTGTAAAGTTTTTTGCTATAAAAATTTTTCGAAAATTTTCAACCCTATATATGTATTATTTAGATGCGTATTTTAAGATATTTATCGTATAGATTGTGACATAGCCTGTGTCATTCTAATTCAGACGGCCGTCAGAAGATACACATTTATGTTGATGCATCTCTGCTGAAGTTAAAGATTTCAACTTCACAAAAAAAGTATGGATACACATACCCTTATCTTGTATACTTGGTATCAAGTAAAAACCGTTAAAAACGAAAACAAATTAATGCAAGTTTGTTTTCATGCAAAATCGAAGCATTGGTTTTCCAAAGGAGGTCTTGACCTAATTTCTCTCATTTTTGTTCAAACCGCCGTCTGAAAGAACACATTTATGACGCTATATCTCTGGTGTTTCTCTCACTTTTCTGTTGTTGTTATAGATTATGAAAAGTAAGATGTGTTAATTTATAAAATTACTAAATGCCTGTTTTACTAAATAATGAAACAGCTAAAAAACTTAACCTTATTAGGTTAAATTAACAAAACCCTTGTGATAAAAAGATCATGCAACTTTTATTAGGTGTCAACCGGATTATCGGGTCAAATGAATCCTAAAACAGTAGGGATTTTTTTGACCTTAATTACGGTAAACAAAATTAAAAATGTTCTAAAAACTTTTGATTGAAAAGGTTCTCCTGATTCTATTTACTTTGACAAATAAATCATAAAATTATACGATTCATATTTTAGACCAAATCGCAGGAGAGCAACATTTTTTTTAATGCGTAAATTGTTTACAACATTGAAGGCGTAGCTATTTTTCTTTAAATACTAATATATATATTTAAAGATCTTAATAATTAATAGTTCTCTTGAATACCAAAATACTGAATTATTGGTTGCGATATTTTATAATTGTTAATTATGCGATTATAACTATGTCTATTTTTAAAATTACTAGTATTAACTAAACTGCGCAACAATATGGAAAAATTAAATTTTTTTTTTTCAAATACGAAATAAAATAAATATTTACTTTATTTATAAGATAATTTATTTATAAAACTGCGATTGATAACCTCCGCTTCGTCCTTGGTTAGTCCACTCTTGTCCAGCAGAAGTCATCGGACTACTTCCACCCCAATCTCCGTGCGAGCGCATCGCTAAAGATTGCTGTGGAGTCGAAACTCGAGAGGAGTGCAAGTCTTGTCGCGTATTAGTTTGCTGAACAGTTTGTAAACTTGGAGTTAATTGTTGCTGCGTATTTTGAATTGCAGTCGTAGAAGTCGACATTTGGGCAGGAAGATATTGGTATGCAGCAGGAAATTGCTGGCCTAGTTGCACACCAGGCTGCAGGGAATTAAACTGAGTCTGCGAACTTGAAAGAATTGGCATTCTGTTTGCATCAACAAAAATAGCTTGCTGCTGACGATTAGGAGCCAACCCTGCTATAACAACAGCATTGCTAGCACGTAAATTCATACCAGGAGGAGCAATTAAATTAGAAGGAATACTGAATATAGGCATTCCTTGTTGTCTCAAAAGCTCGTTTTCAAGAATAGTTGAACCCTCCTTTTCATGGCGATGACGAATATGTGCGATAAGATCACGCTGTGACAAGTAACTTCGCCGACATCCAGAAGCAATATTACGATTCCCCCCAAAAGAACATACAAATATCTGTCCAATTGTAGCTGGTTCAATCCTATCTATTCGTTCATCGCATCTAAAAAAATTAATTTTTAGCTTAGAATTTATAAAAAAAATAACCCCAAAAAAAAACAAAATAATATAAATATCAGAGGATCAAACATTTGTTTATCTAAATTAAAATTAATTTAAATGAACTTTATCAAAATAATGATAGTTGTAGTTTATTTGCTAATTATAAGTACTATAATATAAATAATAACATGAAAAATTATCTTATATAGTTAAATTTTTGTAATTCAATTTTATAACGGTTTTTGTTTTTATTAGGTTTATTTCATTATATTTCATTTTGAATTATCAAACAGCTATCAAATAATTTTGAATCGTTAAAATTATTTAGTTATTATTGATCCAAATGTTGAACTTTTCTGAGGGCGAATACATTTCTCTATACGCATTGTTTTTTTCGAAGATTTAAACCATTTCTTATTTTATCGCAAAGCATGCAAAAGTTACTGGAGCTGTCTAACTGCCAGTTTTTTTTCCACCTGAAGTAAGAGTTATATTTGGTAGAATTAGAACTAACATCTAAAATATAATCAGCCAAAAAACAATTGTATTGGGGAAATTTTGGATTTCTATTGGAAAAACAAAAAGTAATAACTACACATCTAGCTAATTTAATTTTCTTTTCATTAATTCCGATTATTTTAACACTTTTTATTTAATCATTCCATGTATTTTAACCAAAAAAACTGACGTACCGAAAACCAGATTACCTGAAGTTGCGAGATAGAATAGTTGAATGATAATTGAAGGTCTTGACTATATTTATTTTAACTGAATTCAGAGTTCGAATCAGAAAAAAAATTAAACTCAGTTTCACAATATCAAATGAATTGGAATCAATGTATCGAGAAAGAAGATTTGAAAACTATTGGAATAAGAGTAGCTAAACTGATATAACATACAGTTTAGTTACACTTATTCTTAATAACTAGTAATTATTTCTAATAGTTAGTAGTTATTACTTAGAATTAGTAAGTATTAATAAAAACAATAAAAATAAATAGAAACAATAAAAAATGTACGTATAAAATAAAATGTACATATAAAATGTATATATATATATATATATATATATATATATATATATATATATATATATATATATATATATATATATATATATATTATTAAGGTGGTTCTAAAAATAACTTTTTCTGAAAATGACTGCTGGCACCCCCTGAATATATTGTATATAATTAAAAAAATGCTAGATTTAAGAAATTTTTGAATAAAAAATATTTTAAGGGGTTGCTACCGACCCTCGAACATTATATAGGTCCCTAATATTATTAAAAAAAAAGTTTTTCAAAATTATGTCATGTTGGGTCTAGTGATTTCGCCGGTTATCCGGTTTTTCGGTTAACCGGATTTTCTTCGAATATCAAATATCTATTTTCGAATAATAAAAACCGACTTAAAATTTTTATAGAAAGTAACAACTTACTTACGACGCTTATTGTTTGACAAATCTTAATTGATTAAAGATTATAATAAATTTCTTTTATTAATTTAAATGTTAATTTAATCAGTTTTGTTTGATAATATATTCTTATAACAATTTACAATAGAAATCTCAAAGTATTACTTATTACTTATGCAACTTAAACAATACATTTTTAAGAAAGTTTTTTCGGAATATTCTGGATAACTTTTTTTGCTTACTCAGCGTGTTTTTTGAACCAATAGAATTCGTTTATTTGTAGATTTGGCGGTATTTTAGTGTTATCAAATGTTCCTTAAATTATCTTTCCGGACCAAGATGTTTTGAGAACATTCAAGTTTATCCATGTTTCTATCTATGTCCGCATAACAATAAGTTTTTTAAATACACGCAATTTAACTTTATAACATCTTTCTTTTCCTGATCAAATGTTTTTATATGAGAGAATGCTTTTAAAAATCCGCTGATAATAAAACATTTTGTTAAGAAAAATTTGCAGGACTTATAGTTTGTAATTATATTAAGTTAAACGTTACAATGTTCCGTGACGTCAAGTGGTTTTGTAATTATAGTGCATATATATTTGATAGTGGTTGTTTATATGTTTGTACGGTTTTATGTGTAATTGCTAATGTGTTTATAGGGTTAATATGAAATTGTAAATATGTTTAGGTGGGTGTTAATGGTAATTTTTGAGGTGTACGATTTAGTAAAAATTATGATGATAATTTTGTAAGAGACAAGTTCTCGTTAAGTAAAGAAAAGAAAACATCTTGACTTAATGTTATATTTCTGCGGAAAAACTACATAGTTTAGTTATGTAACTAATGTTATGACCTTAACTTTTTTAATTTAATAGCATGAATATGTCATCATTTTAATTTTTCTATATGACAAGTTATTTATTTGTTTAGAGCATAATGTCTAGTCTTAAAAAGAGTATTGTATGGAATTTTTTTAAAAAAGTTGACAGTAATTTTTCTGTGTGTAATGTGTGTGGTGAGAAAATATCGTGCAAAGGAGGAAGTACATCTGCAATGCAGAATCACTTAAAATTGCGTCATCCTTCTAATCTAGTTGTTGCTGGAAGATCTGGTGCAGGTTCGTCAACAAGTGCTAGAAATACCTTCATAAGTACGTATTTTAACACAACAAATGTGGTTATGAATCGTGCCAAAAAAGAGGAGTACCGGAACAAGTTGGCAATGATGTGCGTTCAAGATCTACGTCCTATCAGTTTTGTCTTAGGGAGAGGATTCCGTGCAGTGGCACAATTTTTGTATCCAGGTTGGTGCCACTTTTTTTTATTAATTTATTATATATATATATATATATATATATATATATATATATATATATATATATATATATATATATATATATATATATATATATATATATATATATATATATATATATAGATAGATAGATATAAAGTTTTTCATAGTAGATATCTGGCTGTTCTAATAACAGCATTTTTAAATGTTATTAGCATATTTTGAATTGTAACTAACACTTGAAAAGTAATGCAAATAAAATATCTTATATTAATATGATAATTTCCATTACTTCCATAACTTTATTACATTATTTACATTTTACTTACAGGTGCTCCATTAATAGGATACACATCAATTGTCTCACGAATAGCTTTGCAATTTGAGGCAAGAAAGGCTGCCATTTTTTCAGAAGTTCACACAATTATGGGGCAATTAAACATATATCCTTGTCTCACAACAGATGGCTGGACATCAAATTCTAACGAAAGCTTCATAGCTATTTCAATTCATTTAATTGACAAGAACTGGAACCTTGTCAGTTATGTTATCAATTTGGTTCGCTCCCAGGAGCGTCACACAAGCGTCAACCTACAGAAAAGTTTGGAGGCTGCAATGGATACCTGGCAAATTCCGGAAGCCTTTGCAGTGGTGTCAGATAGTGCTGCAAACATTGTGCTGGCATAACTTCAAGCAAACGTGTGCAGCATATGGTACGGTGTGTCGGTCATACAAGCCAATTGGCCCTTAATGACAGCATCAATGCTATCCAGGCAGTTAGGGGTGCGCTAGCAGCCATCCGAAGAGTAGCACAGTTCTTCCGAAGTTCGAATCCGTCCTGGAATGTCCTCAAACAAATTCAGAAAGACGAAATTAAGAGGAATTATAAAAACCGTGGTACTACAGTATCTAGACTTCCAAAGCCTATCCGCCCTATTATGGACTGTGAAACCAGGTGGAGCAGCAAAATCCATATGGCAGAAAGAATGGTGAGGCTACAACAGAACATTATTGCGGCAATGCAGGTAAGATAAATTGTTATAATTTACTACAAATAATTGATTGATTATTGATTGCAAATGCAAGCTTGTGCGCTTTTATTTTTATGAACATCTTTTCTAAAGGATCCTCAAGTGAAGAAAGACATGGCTAGATCAAAGTGTGGCATCCCCAACGCTGACCATTGGGGAGTTGCGCAAACAGTGGTGGAAGTTTTAAAACCCTTTGCTGACCAGGTTACTTGCTGGAGTGGTCAGCGGTATGTTTCATACTCAGCGATTTATCCAGCAATTTTCGGATTGCTAGATTTTCTTAAGCCGGATGATGAGAACGACACGTGGGCTGCTGTACTGCTGAAAGAAAAGCTGCAAAGCGAAATCAAGCAACGGTTTGGTTTGGTTAACAGTATTAGCAATGATTTTCCTTGCTATTTAGGCATGGTTGCTGCCCTCTTGGACCCTCGATTCAAAAGCCTCCCATTTCTGACCACCGAAGAAAAAGCAAGTGTGATAACGTATGCGGAAGAATTGCAGGCTATCTTGCAGCAGCAACCTGTCATGGGCCCTGCTGCAACCACTTCTGCATCTTCGAAATGCAAAGTCTTTGATGCTTTTCACACAAGTAAAAAAAAAGTTGATTTACTCTCGCGTATTTACAAGCCAACAACAAATGCCAGCTCACAACCAACAACTTTTTGTCAGGAAATGCAAATTTATATAGCAGAAGCTGCTGAACCGCTCACGGGAGATCCACTAATGTGGTGGAAGTTGAATAGTTCTCGATTCAACCTTCTTTCTCGTTTGGCTGCACAGCTTTTCTGCATCACAGCAACCAGCTGTCCGAGTGAGCGAATATTTTCAACCGCCGGAAATGTTATCACAAAGAAAAGAAATCAATTAACGCCAGAACATGCAGAGATGCTGGTTTTTCTGTATGAAAATTCAGAGTTACGTGGAAACTTGGTTGATGATAACGAAGAAGAAGATGATGATGATGATGAAATTCAATTTAGCATCGATGTCGAGATGAATGATAATGCCGATAATTAAACAATACTTGAACATTATTAATAATGTACAAGTAAAAAAAGTACAAGGAATATATTCCTACCTGTTTTAATTATATAATTAAAAATGGTATATTATATTATAATATAAAAAATATATGTCTTTTATATCTTTTTTCATGTTTTTACTCTCGAGTTCCTAATAAACGCCCCCCCCCCTTATTAATTTTTGATTATTTTTCCCACCCACCCCAAGCTTGTTAAGACCTCCCCCCCCCCCCCCGTTTAATTATTTTTACTTGTTATCAAAGTTAAATTTATATTTTAGATTTAAAAAAAAAACTCTATGAAAATCGGCCTAAAAATTAAAAAATAATTATATCAGTCACAAATAAAAACAAAACAAGCTTTAAAAATCGTCGAACTTAGTTTATTTCTCACCAAAGACAAAGCAATTTAAATTATATTGAAAATATGATAAAACGGCTGATAGAAAATGTGCATTTGACAGCAAGCCGCGCTAGAATTAAAATGTTTTATTCGTGTTTTGTAAAAAACTTTTTAATTTGAATTTATAAATTAAAATTTTTTATAAAAAATCCCCCCCTTTTATTAACCCCCCCCCCCCCGTAACCGAATAGTCGGTTAACCGCAAAATGATGGGAACTGTTATCCGGTTTTTGAAACGGTTAACCGGCGAAATCACTAGTTGGGTCTCAAATGAAGGGAAATTATATAAAAATTTTAAAAATATTAATCATTTTATAAAAAAACATAGATAAAAAAAATAATAATCAAAAAATCTTGTTAAATTCCCTATTTTTCATTTTTAGTTAAAAAACGTAATTTTTTGTTCACTAAAATCTAAAATAAAAATTTAATTATAAAATGATTATTATTTTTAAATTTTTTATATAATTTCCCTTCATTTGAGACCCAACATGACATAATTTTGAATATTTTTTTTTTCAATAATATTAAGTCCTATATAATGTTCGAAGGTCGGTAGCATCCCCTTAAAATATTTTTTATTCAAAAATTTCTTAAATCTAGCATTTTTTTAATTATATACAACATATTCAGGGGGTGCCAGCAGTCAATTTCAGAAAAAGTTGTTTTTAGAACCACTTTAATATATATATATATATATATATATATATATATATATATATATATATATATATATATATATATATATATATATATATATATATATATATATGTAAAAGCTGATAAGAACACTACTAAAAAGAATATTACTTATAAGAAAAAATTCCTTATAATAGTAATAAACAACAGAAACAAATATGATACTTTGTGCATGACTGATGCATCATATCTGCACCTAGTTTTTTTTTAAAAGTTTCTGTCCTAATTTTACTTTTTGTTGGTCGTCTATAAATATAAACCTTGATATTTTTTTCACTCTTCCACAAATTTTCGCCAGAATTTAATTGGGATTTTAGTTGTTTTATGGAATTCTCAAGTATACTCGCAAGTTGTCAAACTGCTCCGTTAGCATCACTAATATGTTTTAAATGCTCATCCAATAAGTCTCTACTGGTATATTAACATCCAATGTCCTTGTAGCTCAGTGAATGACTCCACAGCAAAATATTCCTCAATTCTTTTTAAAGAAAATTTTAAAAAACACAATTTGTTTTTTAAAATTTTCAAACAAGTGCCACACAAATTAAAAAAATTTTAAAAACTGTGCCACACAAATTTTAAAAAACTGTGACACACAAAAAACTGTGTAAAAATTAACCACTAATTGGTCCAAATCAACATCCTCAGAAATCAATGTTTTCAAACCTTACAAAAAAGCATTGGAAACTGAATAGAGTGGACATGACCCAACATTGGTTTATGTCCGCTACTATTCATGCCAACAATAAATTTTTCTTTTTTAAGTACAATTTATTGACATTGGAACCAGCTATACTAATGGAGAGAATCAACTCTGATTGCTGCTGAATTTTCTTTAACAACTTTTTAAAATGATCAAGGTCTTTTGCAGTACACATCCCTACAAACATTGTCCCCGAGTACGATTTTATGATTTGCTGAAAATGATTTGAATGGTACGAGGCATAAGCGCCATATTGTTTTTTTGTCTTTAATGTAGTTGCTTCATTGATTCAGAATACTAAAAACATTCTCATTCAAAATAACTTTTTTTGAACACAAGAGGCTATTCCAAAATAAATCATATACTTTAGCTAATCCGGTTTTTGTTGATATGCTTTAGCAATTTTAGAATCCGCTTCTGAAACATATGCTTATATTTAGCATTATCACAAAGCTGCAGAAAATCAATAATATATAAACAACGAACAATTTTAGCCATAACCACTTGTTCTTTGGTGCTTAATACTATGCTTTTTGTACATAGCTTTACAGCCAAACCATCTAAACTTGTCACAAATTTGAACTGCGATGTAGCTGATTTGTATTTTCTTTGACTTCAAATGATGATTAGATCGGCTGAAATGTTTATACCCGCAGAACAAAATCTACATGGTTAATAGACTCAGTTGAAATTTTGATCCATGGATAGTTCTTTTACAAGAATGATTGATACTATATCTTTCTCATACTTTAGGTAAATTTAGGTAATTTAACTAGAAAATAAAAATAATAACTTGTACTCTGCCATGTTTATATCAGTATAGATGTTTAACCATCCTATTTGAAACTTGAAATGACTTTTCCATGATACTTCCCATGATGATTCTGTATAACCCGATTCATATAGGGCAGAAGAGGAAGCTGTGGTTAAGCTAACATATCTATGATAAGCAAAACTCTTATATAAAAACCCCAATAAAATTAAGGGTAAAAAGAGATTGTTAAGTTTGGATAGTAATCTTCTGCGTTGTAGTTTCATATAAAAATACCAAGTCCTGATCTGAGAAACAGATTAACGCCAGAAAGGACAATTGTTTATAAAAAAATGCTTTGACTCTGTTAAATAACTTAATTTAATTTAGAAATGTTATCTAATCTTATATAACCAATTGCTATCTGGAAACCCATCCACCAAAGTGTGAAAACATAGATGTTAAACTTTTAAAAATAAATAAAACATTCTTTCATAATTCATACTTATTACTATAATTTAAATATTCATGTTTAGCTTCACACACAAAATAAAATAAACAAGAATTTAATTTAAAATATTTACATGATTTCAATAATTAAGTTCAAAAAAAATAGAAACTATGTAATAACTAAAAATAAACCTAAAATACAATTAGTAAATTTTATTTGAAAAACTTATAACTTTACTTATTACTTTTTAACTTATAAACTTTTTTTTTATTTTGATTGCACCCATAAAACTTTTATTTAAAAAACTAAACTTTTATATAAAAAAAAAACAGGTTGGAATCCTGTAATTATTATTAACAATTAGTAATTATAAGTAATTATTACTAATAATTAGTAAATATTACTGTAAGCTAAATGTCATATTGCACTAAATAGGTAAAAAGATTTTTTCTTCTGGAACTCTACTAAAATATGCAAAATACTTTTTGGCTTCTTTCTTCGGATCCCTACATGTCTGGTTACTTTGAAAAGTATTCAATTGATATAATTATTAAAACTGTATTCATAAATGAGTTTTTAACTTTATGAAAATCCCGGAAATTTATTTTTATGAAAATCCCGAAAAATTTTATGGTTAACAAGTTAATAAAGGTATGTGGGTAAATTTTGGAACATTAGTAATGGGATAAATAAAGTGGGGGAGATGGGGGCGCATTGATCGCCATAGCAGTATTTTGTAAAATGCAAACAATCCGATATAGATATAAAAACTTATTAATTATTAAACTAGAACAATCTTTAAGTAAAAATAAATGTCTTAATAAAAAAAATTGTTGAACATGATATATTTCAACATTACAACAACCCTTGCAAAAGATCAATGTACCTCATGCAACGGGGTACTATGATCTCTGACTTAGAGCGCTTTGATCTTATGAATAACATTATTTACATGTTTAATACTGCTATACCTAAGTGCTGCAAATGCTTTAGTTGAAGGGTATTAGTGTATATTATATAATATATATAAAAAAAAAGTAAAATTATAAAAAAATATATATCATTACAACCTAATACACACCAGTGCATAAAGTTTTCATTAGAATAAATTTTCATTAGAAGAATGACCACAATTGTAGGAAAATAAGCCTGTTATATACCACCAACATATATATGTGCAAAGTTTTACAAAACTTGAAGCAATAAGTCTATAAGAATATAGTATTTTAGGTTTACAAAGAGTATATAAGATTCATGCAAGACTTTTATTAAGACTAAAGTTTACAAGATAGTCTTTTTATATTATCATCAATTGTTAAAGTCAAGTCGTGAAGCTGCTTCTACTTTACATTGTTTTTCATTCCTAAGCAAGTAGTTTTTAACTTCTCCCCTTTTTTTACCTTTTGTGATGAGTTTCTTTAGTTGATTTGTTTGTTTTAGGGTTTTCTTTTCTTCTGGCAAACAAATTTCATTCCTGATTGGAGTATCAGTTAAGATGTTTTTAGTCACCTACTTTTAACAATTCTCTTTCTAGCAGATGCTTTCGGGTAAGGTTTCAAGACTTCAGGTGAGAGTAATGAAACAATGCTTGGTGAAACTTTGTTCAAAAAACTTGTTTCATGATGTACTACAGGTATTTCAGGTTTCACAAGAATCGTGTTTTTACTACATCTGTAACTGATTATTGTAAATATTCATCATCTTCAAAAATTTCAGGATTAAAGGTTTAATGCCAGTTACTTTAAATCTTTTCTGTATATTAGAAGGTGAGAAAGCTTTTGTGTATGGTTGTCCAGAAGTAACAAAACTGGAGATTTATGAGAACAGTTTGAATACCTCACAAAATGTTTTATCCATTCTATTAAAATTCATCAAACCAGAAGGATTTACAAATCCCACGCATCCAGGAGGAACTTCCTTTATCATGTAATCATGAAATTTGACCCTAGGAAAAACAAATAGTGGATGAATAGTTTCGAATTGCATTTAAAGCACAACATACAGTTATTAATGTTCTTCGTTCTGCAGATGTGACTCTTCCTACTTGTTTACTTCCTTTACCTGCTAACACTTTTACTGGCTTTTGTACCATTGTTAAATTAGTTTCATCAACGTTATATATGCAATAAGGGTCAAATTTATATCGATTTTTAACTGTTTTTAGATTTTGAAAAAATTATCTTACAGTGTGTCGATTAAAGGCAGTTGATTGAGCAAAGCTAGTTGCTTCAGGTGTTTGTAGTGACAACTCTGGTCATCTTTTCATAAAATCTTGAAACTAATCAATCCTTGCAATTTTATTTTTGATCCATGATGATGAGATCTTATTATTTACAGCAAACTCATATGCCAATAATCGTGTTGACTTAGTTGAAAGTCCATAGTTCATTTTTGATGCAAGTAGTAAATAACTTGATAAACTTTTTTCATCTTCGGAAGTATTAACTTGTTTATTGTTGTAACTAGGCTTAAAAGATTCATTTGGATTGAGCTTCTTTTTATGACAATATCATTTTAAAGTCATTTGATCTATGCTAAACTACATGTGAGTTACAACATTAACTGGTCTGCCCTCTAAAACTTCATTAACAACTGCTTTCATTGTATCACATGATATAGCAACTCATTAAAAAAATCAATTAAAAAAAAAAAAGTTTAAAATATTTGCTTAAAAAAAGTATTTTACCTACTAATGTTGTGTATACTAATTGTAAATTTATGTAAAACTAAAAACTAATATTATTAATATTAAATTTTTAACACTATTACATTATAAAAATGAAATGTTAAAAATTATATAAATTTTTTTATTTTTCATAAGTACATGTCACTTTGATCCTCTGATCAATGAGCCCCACATAGTCAAGGATCAATGTGACCCAATAGGTACAGTTGATATATTGATGCCAATAACTTCGGTAAATATTGTAACCAACTCAAAAAAACAAATTTATTATTCACTTACACATGTGAGTTTAAAATAAAATGGTTGTAAAGTCATACGGAAATCTAACTAAAAATTTATTTGAATTTGTTTACTACTTTCAAAAAATCACTTTTCATGATGAAAAACTGTATTTTCTATTTTCTTAACGCAGAATTTGATCTTATCAAAAATATTACTATGAAACAATAAAGGGTAGTATAATGGTTAATTAAATAGTTATCTCTGTCAAAATAAGGCAAAAATAAACAAGTAAAAGCTAAAAGATCATACTGTCCCGGCAATCAATGCGCTCCCATCTCTTCTAACTAAAAACTCCTGAACTATTATGCTTCTCTAAAATTTTAAAGTAATATAAAATATTTTTTACACTTAAAATCTTCTGCCCACCAATATAATGATGCTTAGTAATAGACCACCTGCCCTCCCCCATCTCATATACACCATTTGCAGACCCCTTTTCCCTCATCTGAGCATACATACTTTATGGACGATCCCTTATACGAAGCAGTTTTTCTAAACAATTTCAAATTTTTGAAAACACAATGATCTTTACATCTTTAAAACTTACAATAGGTGTAGGCTATACTCCATTTGTGAAAGTACTGCCAATATGCACGTTATCCGGAGTGCCATATGGCTATATAAATGTATCTATTTATTTTAAATTAGTAAAAAATGACGGCGATATAGCTTTGTTTGACTTCTTTCTTTGTTGAATTAATCATCAATTAACTTCTTTCAAAATGGAATTTCTAATATTCGAAAAAGTTAATTTTAATGAATTTAAAAGCAAAACAATTATTGCAGAAATTGATCTTGTGAAAATTTCAGTTAAAGAAAACATATTTGTTTAAATGCAAACTTTGTCATACTTAAAATTTTTTAATTTTTTCACAAACTAATAACATCCGGGAATTTCCGGAAACTTAAAGGAATTTTAAGTAAATTTCAGGAAAAAACTCATCTATGTGTATTACAGATTTTTCATAAATTAAAACATTTCTAAACTTCTAAATTTCATATTAAATTTAGAAATTTAGAAATATTTATTTTTAATTGATTTTAAACTGTGGTAATAGTGTCAGTCCACCCAATCTGTCAAAAAGTTAGTTTATTACTCAATTAGCTGTCAATTGTTGAAAAGTGTGGTTGGAGTAAGTTCAAAATCGATTTCAATTATTTTTTTTTGAAACAATTTTTTGCAAGTTTTTCGAGTTCAGAACTATTGAAACCTTAGTATTGGTTAATAGTGCAACTAGTTATAGTTAATAATTCATTATTTTTGCTAATTTTAATGGATAAATCCTGACTTGTAGCCATTCTCACCTCTCATTGATTTTTTAATGGGTCGTTGTCCAAACAAAAACCATGTTTAACTGAAGCCATGAAAAAAAAAGCGACTGGAATGGGTTAGAAAACACCAGCATATGACTATTGAAGCCTCGAGTAGAGTAAATATAATTTATAATATTGTAAGAAACCAGAAAAATTTATAGCTAATAATTTAAAATATCTTTCAAATGTTTTACATGTCTGCTTCTAGGAGGAATCGGCATTTCAAATTTTGATGGACAAAAGCTCATTTGGTCAATGACGCCCAGGAGAAAAATTCCACCATAACTGCGTTTTGGAAAAGGTTAAACATCCTGTAAGTGTAATGGTGTGGTTTGTGATCTCAGCCAAGGGTATGGGCTGCCTTTACATTGAAGAAGGGACCATGAGGCAGGACCAGTACAAGCGAGTACTCCCAGATCTATGAATGGTTCCCTGGTAATGACGAGTATATGTTCATACATGACTCAGCACCGTGGTATAAAGCTATGAATGTTACAGCATTTTTAACTGAAAAAAAAGTGCGTGTTTTGCCATGGTCAGGGAATTTGCCTGATATGAACTCCATAGAAAATCTACGGGAGTTCACAAAACACGAAATTGACAAAGAAATCATGACTACCAAGCAGCAATTGATAGAATCCCTTATAAGAGAGTGGCATAGCAACACTAGTCTTCAACACAATGCAAAAGTCTGCATAGAAAGCATGCCCCGACTTATGAAAGCTGTTATTGTAGCAAAGGGTGGCATTACAAAATATTAAGATTATTACCTTATTTGTTATGTTAAAACTTTTTATAAAAAAATAGTTATGAATAAGTAATTATGTTGTTATATATTCTAAATAAAGCTCTCTAACAATAAAAAAAATAAAAAAAATAACATCAAGATACGTATTTATTCATTAAAGTAGTTTATACTTTAAAATTACTTAAAAAGTAAAGTGTCCCTAATAATTTGGCAACCCACTGTACATTTGCACTTCAAGAACTGTAAAATAAAAATTAGTACAACAGAAAAAAAACACAAAAAACTTTTGTTCTAATTGTATTAATAAGGTTAATAAATTCACAACAATTTAAAAATCCACTGTTATTCAGGGTGGTACCCCTCTTACTACAAATTAATATTATGATAATGGCAAAAGAAAAAGAATTTGAGCGCAATCTAATTTCCACGGAAAAAACCAATCAACATATGCTATTTAGGAAAAATAAAATTGATGATTACAGAAACAAAGTTTTTGTTATTCAAACAAGAAAAATAGGAATGTTTTAAACGGGAAACAAATAAAGTACTCAACTAGCCCTTTCAATTTGTTATCCGAAAGAGGGAGACACAAATGCATCAACACACAAAAAAAAAAACTAATCTCAAGGGTACGAGAAAAACGCCTTCAGCAACCAGAAAGAAGCTTGCACAGCTGAAGGGCTGTCACATGTTATAAACAATTAGCAAATCAACCTGCACATACATCAGCATCAAACAAAAATAATTTTTATCAGAATAAATCAACATTTCTCCATTGCTTCTACACTAATATAACTTCACTCAATAAACCAAAAATTACTGAACTGCAACTAATAGCCAAAGATAACAAATACAATCTAAATTTCCATTACTGAAACTTGGTTCGACTCTATTTCTGCCTCGCCAATCAATAACAATAGGCTATTTAGGAAATCAGGTATGGAGGTGGTGAAGAAATTAATGTTTAAAACAGTATGATAACTAGGAAATTTACAGCTAAATAAAAATTTTAAATGCAAAGTATCTGAACAACTAAGTGTAATAAAATTATCATTAGAAAACTTCTACTTGGTTGTATCTATTGCCCTGAGAGCAATTTTTCAACTGCTTCAGTACAATTAAATGAAATAATTTGTATTCTTGGTTATGCAAGATACTTAGCATATAATGGTTAAATTGCGAAAGGTGGCTTTAACTTTCCAGACGCAACTTGGTTACCTGACTGGAATACCACATCTAATAATGAAAATAGTCTTGAATACAGGTACAATGAAGTTCTCAGTAACAATCACCTCTAACAGCATGTTAAATGCATAACTTTCAAAAAAACTGATGGAAAATTAACCAATACACTTGATATAATTATATCAGAATAGATAAAATTAAAAATTTGAAAGAATCTTGTCTTGATATAGCCTTTCAAGGACATATATCTCTAAGGTAGCAGCATAATTTAAGCAGTAGTAATCAAATAGTTTTAAAAGCAAAAAAATTCCTTTATAACCAAGATAAATAAGATGAATTTAAATACATTTATAAATAACATAAATTGGCAAGTTAGGTTTATGGATCACAATGTTCAAAAATGTTATTCCATATGATCTATTTTCTATAATGAGATGTGAAACTATTTTTTTCAAAGACATCAAATCAACCACCAAAAAAAAGACAATCCTGGAACATAGATAAGTTAATGAAGCTAATTAGACTTAAAAAAGTGCTTTGGTACAAATATGCAATGTGGAAAAATGTACCGCACATTAAGGAGTATACATTTAATATAGGAGTATATATTTAATGTCAAAAATAAGGTGGAAAAAAACAGCAAACAAGCATTACGTGAAATAATAAGTCAAAGCTAGCTAACAACAAGCATTATCTCAAAAGATTTTTTGCATATATAGTAAATGATAATAGTAAATGGATAGTGAGCAATCAAATAATAATCATCCAAATCCTTCAAATCAAATGGGCAGCAATGCAGTAACAAAAGCAAACATTCTGAACAATCTACTTCAATCAGTTTTTACAAAGAAACCTTTGGTTCAGCCACTAAAACCTTTTGCATCCGAAACTTCGGATATAATGATTGATCAAAATATTGTTCTCAAACACCTAAAAACACTTGATGAAAATAAATTAATGGCAATGTGAACATAAGTTTGTTTGTTTTAAAAACATGTGCCACATCAATGATAGTTCCACTAACTTTGATTGTCTAACTTTCAATAAAATCTGACAGTCACTAATTCTTGGCTCACAGCTAATGCTACACCTATTTATAAAAAAGGCAGCAGAACTGTTGCAGGTCTGTTTCAGACATGAAACAGTTTGTTTTTCTGTTCCATACAAATTAATGAAAAAAATAGTTACACAACTTATAATTGACCATTTGATAAATAACAAATTGCTTTCCAAAATTCAACATGGTTTTATTTCAAAAAAGACTTGTGTCACAAACCATTAAGAAAAAATCCAATGATCCCCTTTCTCTTTTATACAAAATGCAAAAAGGAATTGTAAACATAGTCGGACCTGCTTTTGCGGCCAACCTCCAACCATTATCGCACTGTCATAATGTTGCTTCTCTTTCTCTTTTCTACAAATACTATAATGGGCACTGCTCTAAAGAGTTAGCATCTCTTGTGCCATCTACTAAAAATTCTCGTGTTACTTGTCATTCAATTAAGTCTCATCCTTTTACTGACTGTTTGTAAGTGCTCCAAAAATTCTTATTCTTCTTGTTTTTTTTCTTCAAACATCAGCTCTTTGGAATTTGCTTCATTCATCTTGATTTCCTGATTCATATAATTTGCAATCTTTTAAGTCGTCTGTCAATTGTTACCTTGCTCTACAAACTTCATCTTTTTATTTCCAGTAACTTCCAACTCTAATAAAGGTTACTTGTAGCCTTGTTGGAAGTGAAAAATGTTTAAAAAAAAAAATTTACTTTTTTACTAACAATTTTTGACTCACATCAATCAGAGAAACCAGTCAACCTAATTTTACTTGACTTTGCAAGGGTGTTTGATAAATTTTTACTGTTAGACTGCTGCAAAATCTTGAAATGTATGATGTAAATGGCAATTTTCTAAATTTATAATAATTGGATGAATGCCTTCCTAAAAAAATGCAAGCAGAGTATTATATTTAGAGATACAATTTCTGACTGGATCGACATAACCAGCAGTGTTCTGTCTTAGGGCTGACGCTTTTTGTTATATTTGTTAATGACAAGCCAATTCATGTCAAATCAGTCATTTGCAAATTGTAAGCAGATGACACAAAGCTCAAGAAAGTTGTCAAAAAAGATAAAGACAGAGCAAGTTTGCAATCTTATCTGGACAAGATTGTTAAAGGGATGCAACCTTGGCTAATCGAGTTGACTGTAAAAAAAGTCATGCATATTAACTTTGGAACAATAAAATTTTATTGCTTTATGGACAAAATCAAAGACCACAGCAGGAACAACAGAGTAGGTTTTGAAGTCACAAATTCCTAATAAGATCTTGTAATTCTAATCTCTAAGAATCTTAAATATGCTCAGTAGTGGAATATAGCCAACTAAGCAAATAGCATGCTTTGAATTCTAAAACACACATTTCTTTCAAAAGACACTGACATATGGAAAAAACTATATATATATATATATATATATATATATATATATATATATATATATATATATATATATATATATATATATATATAGCATATATTAGACCACATCTGGAGTTTGCCATACAAGCTTGGAACCCTTAACTTGTTTGTAAGGTGAAAAAATACGACACAAAGTCTCAAAAGCTCCTCAGAGTTTAAAAAGTCAAGACTGCAAAACTTGATGCAAAATGATGAACTACATTTGAAGACAGAAGGCAAAGAGGCAATCTTATACAACAATATAAACTTCTGAACGATTTAAATTTAATTGACTGACAGGTTAAGTCTTGCAGCAGCACCCAGAGCTGGACATTGAATTGGATTTTATCGCAAGATCATCAGGAACTGCAAAGTTAAACAATTTTTCAACAACCAAAAAAGACTGGAATGCTTTGCCAGATAATATTATCAACACAATATCAGGTGAAAAATTTAAACAACTACAAGAAAAATTTTGATGGTAGTTACTACAGCTCATCATTTACTGTAAATGACACACAAAAGTAGCTGACATACCAGTTGGGTATAAATGCATATACTCAGCTGATGATGGGCTTAACAAGGCTGTGGCTTTGTGTAACTTGACTATTTTTTTTATACTTTTTATTTAAAATATTTTATTTCAAAAAATATCCATAAAAAAAAAGACAAAAAATTGAAAATTTATTTAGCTAATTAATAATTATAGCTTATTTCTTTTTAATATAAATTTTATCAAACAACTTATAATCATACATAGCAGGAGTTAAAAACATTAAAGAAAATTATTGTGACATCTGACCTTACACATTCCCCATTGCTATTCTCTGCACATGATAAACAAAACACATGTTTACATGGACTCTAAAAAAAAAGTAAATAACTTCATCTCACAGAAGCCAATAAAATGTAAATAGATCAATTATTATTTTTACATCATCACTTAGATAATCATTACGTCCGTTGTCATCATTTGTATCGCTATTCATCAAAAAACATCATCCAATATCATCATTTGTATTAACATTTATCAAAAAAATATTATCAATGTTATTATTTGTATCACCATACATTGCATCATCATCAGTTTAATTAGTCTTAATAGAGTTTTTTATTTTATTTTCCAAATTGAATACTAAAGTTGTAAATAAAGTTGCCTTATAAAAATTATTTTAGCTTTGTCTTTTAAAAAACTATTCACACACTGAAAAAATTATAATTTATTATTAAATACTTTAAATAATTTGCAAATAATTCAAACTTGAGTTTTATTTTTATGAATTGATTTTAAAATAAAAATTTTTTATTGCATTAGAAACAATTTGAGAAATGTTTGGATAAGTTCATGTTTGGAACTGTTACTAAAGTTTTAAGTATTTTATTCTTAGCAAGCTCATTTCTATTTCAAATAAAAAATGAAACAATAATCAATACTTTAATCATGTGTTTATCTTGTTAAAGCAATTAAAAATTAAAAACAACACAACCTGGTTATATTACCTTTTGCTATCAAAATTTTTATTTTACACAGTATTTAATCAATAAAAGCTGATCAGAAATGAACGCTCAAATAAATAAGTTTCAATTTATAACAAAAATTATATTACAGGAAATCGTAAATGCCTTTACTACTGTAATATTTCAAACCTAATTGGAATTTTATACATTTGTGGAATATTTGTTAACATTATAAAAAGATTTTTCTGCTTTTTTAATATATTTTCAAAGGGAATTCTTTTATTATAATTTTACTTATTTTTGAAATGTTCCAAGAGAAACTTATTTCTTTTTCTCCATTTAAACATCAATTCTGATTTAATAAACTTTGTGCAATTTCATATTTTCCTAGTAGGCATAATATACATTTTTTGGAATGTTATGTAAATGTTTGAGTGCGGCATTAGAATTGAAACATCTCCATAATAGAAGCTTTGCCTTTGCACAATAAAAGTGAAAAATGTTATATTTTGGTCAGATAGTGTAAATGTTATCCAGGATTAAAAATCCAAGTAGAAGATACAAGAACTTCATTGCAAACAGAATTGGCAAAGTTCAGTCTCATTCAAATCCAAAACAATAGCATTACGTACTGACAGGGAAAAACCTTGCAGATTTTTCATCTAGAGAGGTAAAAATAAGCAATTTACAAAACAGTAATTTGTGGACCTGATTTCATCCAACAAGAGGAATCCCAATGATCAACCAATCAATTTTAAAGGAATTGAAAATAAAACAATACTTTAAGTAAAGAATACTTATTACTTTTGCTATTAAATCCAAAGATAACACAGATGAATGGCGTTTAGAATTCACTATTCAAGTTGAAGAGGGTTAACACAAGTCTTAGTCTGGGTACAAAGTTTTCAAAACAACTGTAATGAAAAATGTTCAGCATCAGGGAACACTCTCAATGGAGGAAATTAATGATGAAAAAACAAAGTTAATCATAAATGCTCAAAAGAAATCATAGGCGGAAGAGTACAAATGATTAAAAAATAACAAAGGAATATTCAAAACTAGTTTTTTATTAAAACTATCGCCTCAAATAGATAAACCAAAAAAAGGTTAAGATGCAACAGAAAGGGAAGTGGAGTGTTCCGAGCGCAAGCAAAGAAAAGCAAAGTCAGCAATGCAAATTAATGGCACCATTACCAACGAAACATTTGTAGATGAGCATGAAGGTATTCAAAAGGTACTAAAGGAAAAATAACTACTCAAGAAAGAGGTCAAAAACAAGATAATGTTAGTTTACTAGCTTGTCTTCACAAGCACCTTGAAGTAGTGTTACCTTGAAGTAGTGTTACCTTGAAGTAGTGTTACCTTGAAGTAGTGTTACCTTGAAGCAGTGTTACCTTGAAGTAGTGTTACCTTGAAGTAGTGTTACCTTGAAGTAGTGTTACCTTGAAGTAGTGTTACCTTGAAGTAGTGTTACCTTGAAGTAGTGTTACCTTGAAGTAGTGTTACCTTGAAGCAGTGTTACCTTGAAGTAGTGTTACCTTGAAGTAGTGTTACCTTGAAGTAGTGTTACCTTGAAGTAGTGTTACCTTGAAGTAGTGTTACCTTGAAGTAGTGTTACCTTGAAGTAGTGTTACCTTGAAGTAGTGTTACCTTGAAGTAGTGTTACCTTGAAGTAGTGTTACCTTGAAGTAGTGTTACCTTGAAGTAGTGTTTGGATTTGACGACAACTTTTTTCTAAAATTTTTAGGATAAACAATCAAAGAAGAACACCAAAAGAAATTTTATCAGATAGTGGAGGCAACCTTGTATTAGCAAACAAAGAGCTATGAAAGTTCACTAATTACAAAGGGAAAAATAATAATTTGTATAAAAACATTTTACATTTTCTGGCATAAAACCTCTGGTTTTTTTTAACTAAAAATAAAAAAAAAAAGTTTTAATAGTCAATAGTAATAATAATTTTTTTAATTTTTTTTTTATAAAAAAGTAATTATTATTTTTGAAATTTTTATTTAATTTCGCTTCTTTTAAGTACCAGATTGACATATTTTTGAAGCTTTTTTTTAAATAATATGAGGGACCCGCCTGATGTTTAAGGGTCTTGAGCAACTGCTTTAAATATTTTTTTTTAATTTTTAAATCTAGTGTTTTTGATTTATATAGAACACATTTAGAAGGTAGGAGCAAATTATTTTCAAAAATCTTGTTTTAAAGATCACCCTAATATACATTATTGGGATATTCAAGGTTAGAAAAAATAATTTCTCATAATGGATCATTTAATGCTTCAATTATAATATTGAGAAATTACAAGCACCCAATTTTATTTGTTGTGAATCATAAAACTTTAAAAATTAAGAATAAAAATTTATAGTTACTAAACTCTTTAAATTAAAAGAACTCCTCACCAGTCTGCCATAAATAAGAATCGGCATAGTGCACCTCTCACAAACATGAATAACAGGATTCTGTATCTTTTCACCAACAGACATAATCTAAAACATAAAAAAAAAAAAAAAAAAAAGGGTCTTGAATTATGATATAAAATCTAATTATAAAACCATGTTATTACAAATATTTTTATTATTAATAAAAATTACGTTTTAAACTTTAATACTTAATTCATTTTATAAATCATGAGATAAAACTAGAAAAATAAAGCATAAAGTATGATGTAATATTAAAAAACAACTTCAAATCACAACAATCTAAGGGAATTTAGCGATGATCAAATATTTTAAATATAAGAAATTGGGAAATAATATATAAAATACTTTTATATCTTATTTAAATTTCATGCAATATTTTTCTATGAATTATATGCTCGTTAGTAAATCTTTAGCAGATATGTATACAAACTTAAAGGCAGAGGAGTTTAAAAATATATAAAATCAAATTTGAACTTTTTTATGAATTTTTTTTTTTTCAACATCTTCACTTCCAACAAGGTTGCAAGCAACCACTATAAGAGTTCAATGTTACTGGAAGAGAAAAGATGGAGTTTATAGAGCAAGATAACGATTGACAGACAACTTAAAAGATTGCAAATTTCATAAATCAGGAAAACAAGACAAAGGAAGCAAACTCTAAAGAACTGATGTTCGAGAAAAAAAACTAGATGAATATGAGATTTTGGAGCACTTAGGAACAGTCACAGAAAAAGGATGAGACTTATCTGAATGACGAGTAACATGAGAATGAATTTTAGCAGATGGCACAAGAGACGCTAGCATTTTAGAGCAGTGCCCATTATAGTATTTGTAGAAAAGAGAATGAAAAGCAACATTACGACAATGTGATAATGGTTGGACGTTGGCTGCAAGAGCAGTTCTAACTATGTTTACAATGCATTTTTGCACCTTGTCTAAAAGAGAAAGGGCATCATTAGAAGATCCGCCCCAAATATGGCAACAGTATTCCATACAAGGACGATTTTGAGATTTATAGAGATAAAGAATAGAATCCAGAGCAAGGAAGTGTCAAGCATAATAAAGAGATACAACCTTAGCAGATGCTAATTTTGCAATCGATTTGATATATGGTTTCCAAGAAAGATCGGAAGTAAGAGTTAATTCAAGAAGATGAAGAGTAGATGACTTATAGAGAACATTACTTTTCATAAATATATGAAGATCTAAATTATTGCGATAACGATTGGCTGAAAAAAATTTTCATTCATTTTAAAACAAAACAAAAAACTCTAATATTTTATTTTAAAACATATCCTTTTTATTACTATTTTTGTTATCAATTAATTAATTTCTAGTTTAAAACATTTAAATTGTTAAATGAATAATTCCTCAAAGTTTCCCTAAAAATTTTTTCGAAACAGAAATTTAATGTTTCATGCAACGAGCAAATAGCTTCAGTATAATTTCTTATTAGTCGAATTTTTAAATAACAATGCAAAATATTTGAACCTTTAGTTTTTTCTTTAAAATAACTAAAGGTTCAAAATAACTTTTTTTTTTTACAATCTTTAAACCACCTGGTTTTGAACCACCTACCTGGTTTTAAATCACCACAAACAATGATTTAAAGTATGTAAGTTTTGACTAATATTATTTTTGCAGTAGCAGAGGCGGACTTAAACCATGTCAAGTGCTGCAACTAACAGGGTAAACAAATAAGTATAAATATTGATATTAAGTCGTCTACCATCCGTTAAATATAAGACTGCCAATTTTTTATATTTTGTTAAAATATATATATTGAAAAAGTTTACAGTGAAAACTATGCAGAGGATGAAAAAATTATTTTACAAAAACCTAATGTAAATCATACTTTGCAGAAAATGAGAAAATTAGAACAGGTAATTAGTTACTCACTACTAAAAGTAGCAATCTGATTGGTTTAAAAATAAACTCTGCAGTGTAAACTATACTTTACAGCATCTGCAGCAGTTATTTGATTGGTTGCAAATGTACGCCGTTGTATCAGGATTTAACTAAAGTATTCTCAAAAAAGAATATTATTGCTAAATCATGATATGTAGAGTAAAATATAAAACGCATTTTTAATTTTAACATCAAAGCATAGCTCAAAATTTGATTGAAAATGTTCTGAAAATGTTCTTGAAATTGTTTTGTTAATTCAAAACATAACAGCAATGTTTTACCAATTCGATGCAAAAGTAGCATAACCTATATGAAAAACAATAAGAAATAATATATGTACATATATATATATATATATATATATATATATATATATATATATATATATATATATATATGTATATATATATATGTACATATATATATGTACATATATATATATACATACATATATAAATATATTTTCTGTTTATTTATTTTTTTTTTTTTACATCTTTGCTTCCAACAAGGTTGCATGCAACCACTCATTAGAGTTGGAAGTTATTGGAAGAGAAAAGGTGAAGATTGTAGAGCAAGATAACGATTGACAAACGACTTTAAAGATGGCAAATTATATGAATCGGGAAAGCAAGATAAAGGAAGCGAATTCCAAAAAACTGATGTTTGAAGAAAAAAACTGGAGGAATAAGAGTTTTTGGAGCACTTAGGAACAGTCACAGAAAAAGGATGAGACTTAATTTGAATGATTAAATTGAATGACAAGTAACATAAGAATAAATTTTAGTAGATGGCATAAGAGACGCTAACTCTTTAGAGCAGTGTCCATTATAGTAATTGTAGAAAAGAGAAAGAAGCAACATTACGAAAATGTGATAATGGTTGAAGGTTTCTGCAAGAGCAGGTCTAACTATGTTTGCAATGCGTTTTTGCACTTTTTTTTTTTGTTAATTCCCCTCCTCAAGGCCGAGAAGGCCACTACAGACGAAGAGGCTACTTATTTGTAGTATAACATTCTCTAAACTCTAAAACACTGAAACACGAACCTTGACGAACAAGGCCACTGCGCGGAGAAACGAGAAGGCATCATTAGATGATCCGCCCCAGATATGGCAACAGTATTCCATACAAGGCCAGATTTGAGATTTAAAAAGATAGAGAATAGAATCTGGAGTAATAAAATGTCGAGCTCGATAAAGAGATGTAACCTTAGCAGATGCTAATTGTGCAATTGATTTGATATATGGTTTCCAAAAAAGATTGGAAGTAAGAGTTAATCCTTGAAGAAAGATAGGTGACTCATCCAGTATATTACCGTTCATAAATATAGAAAGCTCTAAATTATTGCGATAACAATTGGCTAAAAAAATTGAGTTTTATCTGATTATTGGCTAAAAAAATTGAGTTTTATCAGAGAGTGTTGGTTTCTTATCATGACAAGAATAAATGGTAGTACCATCAGCGAACAATGCCACCTTATATGTGAGAATATCTGGAAGATCATTAATGTAAATTAAAAAGAATATAGGGCTAAGGATAGAACCTTGAGGAACCCCTGAAGTTACAGAATATGAAGAAGAGTGCTGTCCATCAAGGATAACTTTTATACTATGATAGGAAAGGAAGGATTCAATAATCTTAAAAATGTTACCAGATACACCGTAAGAAGAAAGCTTATGGAGAAAACCAGCATGCCAAACTTTATCATAAGCTTTAGAAATATCAAAACAGCCTTAACCTCTCCATCTCTATCTAATGCATGATAAAACCTATCAGTTATTACTGTTAGCAAATCAGCTGTAGAACGAGAAGATCGAAACCTTTATTAATGATCAGAAAGTAAGTTATTAGATTCAATATGAGAGATTAAGTGTTTTTTAATTAAAGATTCAAAAACCTTGCTTATGATAGGAAGAAGACTAATGGGACGGTAGTTAGACAAATCAGATTGCTCTACAGAATTTTTGAAAAAAGGGATAACAGATGCTGCTTTCCAGAAGGCTAGAAAACAAGACTCTGATAAACACTTGTTGAATAGTTTTGAAAGTACAGATGACAGCTCTGGAGAACACTTCTGCAAGACTATAACAGGTATGTTGTCTGGGCCACAAGCTGTAGTAGAAGTCTAAGTAGGAAATCACTTTAGATACAGAAGCTAGAGTGATACGAATGTCAAGCAATGAATCAACCTGTTTGACAGCTAAACCAGGTAGAATGCAACTAGAGGAATCAAGAGATGATATTGATGAAAAGTTCTTAGCAAACAATTCAACTTTGTCTTTATGTGAGGTGACAAAGTCGAAACCATACAAAAGAGGTGGAATAACAAATTTTCCTTCACTATTGATACTATTAAAGATTCTCCAGAAGTCATGAGAGCCTAATTTTAGTGATGAAATAGAGATTTCATGACCTGAGAATAGCAGGCTTTGGTGTTAGACAAAAACTTTTTACAATGGTTTCTAGCAGTAATAAACAGACACCTGTTGTTTTTTTGGAGAACTGTTTTGCTGATAGATATGGAAGCAACAGTTTCGATTGGAAATTGCAGAACGTAATGTGAGGAAAATCATGGAGAAGAATAAGGCTTGACCTGGGATTGTCGAGAGTGAATAAAAGATTCCATGCCAGCCTGAATCCACGAAGTTATGTAAGAAGCACATTTGTCAGCAGGAAGACAAAAGATTTCTACTCAAGAGCTATAATGAAGAAAATCACGGAAAGAGTCCCAGTCAACTTTGAGGTAGTTGTAAGAGATACAATGATAGGGGGATTCAGATAATGAAGAAGAATGAGATAATAGATTTTGAGAGATCAAACTGTGATCTGACTGAAAAAAGACCAAAATTTATCAAGTCAGGCTCTTATTTGGTTTTTTTTTTGTTTCTTTATTTTTACCATACTTAAGGATCATATTAGTTAAAATGCTAAAAACAACCTTACAACTAGTTAACTTTGTTTTAAATCGTGTTCGCACAAAGACAAGGAAAACAAAGATATTAGTTTCTCTCTTAAATCACAAAAATTGTTACTTACTCCCTCCCTCCTTTATCCTTTAAATTTTGTTTGTTTGCACACTGGGTGTAGTTAGGTCACTTACAACATGGCGTATGGTGCCATTTTATTGACCAGGTAAACTAAAAACCTGCATCCACCCCTGAGTAGTAAATATTGTTTTTCTATTTTTTCATTAATTTTTGCAATACAATAAAATGACCATTTTATTAAGACAGTGTTGACAGTTTTTAATAAACCGAGAATTTGATAATAAGAAATATTTTCAGATATTGCAACTCACGATAATTTAACTCGATCCTTGATCTCGATTTATGCTCTACATGTACAAATCACCTTAATCTTCCTTGACACACCCTATCAAATACTCTCACTCTCCCCTGTTTGTCTAGAAACAGCACTCCTTCTTTTATCTTATATAAAATATATAAATTATATAACTCATTAATTGATTGCAATCATTTTTTTGTGTGTGTTATTTATTTTGGTGTTGCAGAAAGTCCTAATGGCCTTATTAAAGAGCAACACATACCATAAAACTCTAACTACTACAGCTTTTTTTTCTTCTGTCACTTTTCCATGTTGCCTAATTAAAGAAGGTCTTAGAAAACCATTGTTTAATGTTGCACTTGTGTGATATGCCTTCCACAACAACACAACAACAGCCTAACGGGTGATGTGGAAGTTATCGGACAAATCCTAATTTCATTATTTGAGCATAATAATTAGTTTTTGTGGTTTTATGCGTAGGCATAAACGTTCTATAAAATATAAACTTTATTATTTGAAACACAATTATTTAAAATGAGGTTAAATACAGCTGAACAAGAATCTTTTCGAAAGCAACTAAAAATGTTTTTTGCAAATAAACCTAACATTAAAAAAAAAAAAATCGTAAATCATTTGGAAAAGGAAGGATTTGCTCGAAGTACAATATATGATAACCTAAAAAGACTTGAAACTGTTCAATCATTTTCTGATAGAAAGCACCCTGGTCGTCCGACATCCTGGACTAGAGAAAAGAAAGCCGAATTAACGAGACTTGTCAACATTTGAAAAGGGATCAGTCAGAGAAAAATAGGTATTAAATTCGGTGAAAATCAATCGACAATTGGTCGTCAGTTAAAAAAAATGAATATTAAATATAGAAAAAGTGAAAAGACTCCAAAATACACTATAGAACAACAAATAAAGGCAAAGAAAAGAAGCAGGAAACTAGTCAACCAACTCTATAACACAAAATCGCTTCTAGTCATCGATGACGAAAAATACTTTTGTTTTGCAGGGGACAATATGCCTGGAAATTTTGGATACTACACAAACAACAAAAAGACATGCCCAGAAAGTGTTCGTTTTATAGGAAAAGAGAAATTTCCAAAAAAATTATTAATGTGGATAGCCATATCTGACCCTGGTATGTCCGAGCCATTGTTTCGCACTTCCAAGGCTGTAGCGATCAATTCATCAATCTATATTAATGAATGTTTAGAAAAACAACTTCTTCCATTTATTCACAAGTATCATGGAGACTTTAACTATTTATTTTGGCCAGATTTAGCAAGTTCTCATTATTCTAAGGATTCTCTAAATTGGATGGACCAATATGTCTATTACGTTGATAAAGAATCCAATCCCCCAAATGTGCCTCAAGCACGACCAATTGAAAATTTTTGGGGACATTTGGCACAGAAGGTTTATGAGGGAGATTGGCAAGCTTCAACAGAGCAAGTTTTGATTGATCACATCAAACTAAAACTACAAGAAATTGATTTAAACTTATTACAGTCGCATATGAAAGGCGTCTGAACAAAACTGAGATCAATTGCAGATGGTGGTGTTTTTTCATATAAAAAATAATATATTTTTATTAAAAGATAAATGCTTTATTTTAAAAAAATATAATAGTAGTTTGTTTTTTTATTTATAAATAAGTTATTGACGTTTTTATTTTGTCCGATAACTTCCGCATCACCCGTTACAGGCCTTGTTAAGAAAAATTACGCAGCTCGCATTTTGCTTGCGAAAAGGCAATTTGCCTATGCGTTCAGCACTTTTGTGTTACGCAAAAACTTTTATCTTTTAGAATATTTAAATTATCTTTTGATAACGTGACATTTATTCAGAAGAAATAAAGTCGTAAGTAAAAGCATTTAACCGCAAACTAATATATTTTTGTAAACTAATAGATTTTTTGCTAAAGAAACAGTTTGTATAATTTTTTTGTTATTGTTAAAAATTAGTTAAAGAAAATAAAGTGTTTTAAGTTTTATCTTAAGGAATTAAATATATAAATTCCTTTTAAATATATAAATTATTTTTTGTCATAATAGTTTAAAAAATCTATTTTGATGTAAATATATTATTAATAAGATATTTTATTTTAAGTTTATTGTCAATTCAGGTTTATAGTCAGATTCAAGTTCAAAGTCAGATCAGGTTATCCTGCTACTGGTAAAATGTAACCCAGTACAATCTGCTTCATGTCCTGCTGCCTTGTAGGATACGCCTTTTTAGGCAAAGGCTAGGAGATGCCAACTCCGACTTAAAACACCCCCGCCTAAGGGCTCTTGGTTGAGAAAAGGCTAGAGATGGTGTCTCGATAAGAATACCCATCTAGGTTACTGTCTTGTAGAAGGCCTCCTAGGCAAAGAGTTAAGGGGTAAACAGATTCTATCTGTTGACCAGCCTCCCACCCCTTCTTCATCTATTAGGCTGGTGCAGATATATTTTTAGTACATTGTTTCCAGTTTAGGATGTTGAATGGTGGATCTTCTTGACTCAATGCATGGGTATTGCTTGTGTCTCTGTTTTTATGACTAGGCAACTCATTCTATTATTTCCTAATGAGGGTACAGCTGTAAAACTCAGTTTTATGGTTCTGAGGCCAGCTGGTAATCAGGTTACCCAAACTCTGTGTTAGCTCTCAGAGAGGCTGATTCCATAAACAGCTGAAAAATATCAAAGTATTAACAGTGCCATGTTGCGCATGGATGGTGTCCCTGTTTGTACTTTTGGTGTGCATTGCGGAGGCCACATTTGGAGCCCTTTGTTGCGGCTTAGGGTTTATTAGTAGTAATGAGTCAATTGCTTGGGCTATTAAACAGTGTTCTGAGTACTATCTATTCTTTGAGTCAAGTTCTTCAATCTAATTTAAAAATGAATAAAGTCACAAAAACTATAAAACACAAAAAACCATCATCATCACCAAGTTCTCTAAACGTATCATTCACTAATGTTCGAGGTCTTCGAAGTAACTTTTCTTCTGTTGAGTCTTATCTCTTGCAAAGTTCACCAGACCTACTCTTTGTGAGACTGATTTGAGTTCAGCTGTCTCATCTTGTGATCTTAGTATTGATAGTTATCTTCCTTTAATTCGTAAAGACTCCAATAGACACATGCATGGCCTGGGCATTTACATTCGTAAGAATTCACCCTTTTATCGTGAAACTAGGTTTGAATCCACAGACTATTCTTTCATGTGCTTTCGCATAGCACCACTTCACTCTATTGCCTTTCTCTTTGTTCTATATCGCTCTTCTTCATCTCAAGATTGCACTCTTTTTGACATTATTTTTGATCGTATTGACCAAGCCCTCTCTCTTTATCCATCAGCTAATATAGTTGTTGTCGCTGACGTTAATGCTCACCACTCTGAATGGCTTGGCTTTAGTGTCACTGATTCTGCAGGCATTAAAGCCCACAACTTTTGCCTTTCTCAATCCCTAATTCAAATAGTCAACTTTCCAACTCGCTTTTCTGACAACCGAAATAATTTACCTTCTCTACTTGACTTATGTCTTGTTTCTGATCATAGTCAGTGCTCAGTTTCTCCACATTCACCCTTAGGTGCTTCTGATCTTAGTTTGATCTCATTAAAACTATTATCTCATTTTTCTTCATCACCTGAATCCCCCTATTATCGAACCTCTTACAACTGCAGTAAAGCTGACTGGGATTCTTTCTGTGATTTTCTTTGTGATGGCCCTTGGGCAGAAATCTTTTGTCTTCCTGTCGACAAATGTGCTTTTTACATAACTTCGTGGATTCAGGCTGGCATTGAATTTTTTGTTCCCTCTCGACAATTCTAGGTCAAGCCTCACTCTCCTTCATGGTTTTTCTCACACTGTGCTGCTGCGATTGCCAATCGAAACCGTTACTTTCATATTTATCAGCAAAACAATTCTCCAAAAAACAGACGTCTGTTTATTACTGCTAGAAACAACTGTAAAAAGGTTTTGTCTGATGCCAAAACCAGCTATTCTCAGGTCATGAAATCTCGTATCTCATCTCAAAAACTAGGCTCTCGTGACTTCTGAAGAATCTTTAATAATATCAATAATAAGGGCAAATCTTTAACTCTACCTCTCTTGTATGGTTCAGACTTTGTCATCTCACCTAAAGACAAAGCTGAATTGTTTGCTAAAAACTTTTCATCAATATCATTTCTTGATTCCACTAGTTGCATTCTACCTGATATTGCCAACAAACAGATTGATCCATTGCTTGACATTCACATAACTCCAGCATCTGTATCTAAAGTGATTTCTTGCCTAGACTCTTCTACAGCTTGTGGCCCAGACAACATACCTTTTATTGTCTTGCAGAAGTGTTCCCCGGAGCTGTCGTCTATACTCTCAAAACTATTCAACAAGTGCTTATCAGAATCTTGTTTTCCAGCCTGCTGGAAAGCTGCATCTGTTATCCCTATCTTCAAAAATTCTGGAGAGCGATCTGATTTGTTTAACTACCGTCCTATTAGTCTTCTTGCTATCATAAGCAAGGTTTTTGAGTCTTTAATTAACAAACACTTAATTTCTTATCTTGAATCTAATAACTTACTTTCTGACCATCAATATGGATTTCGATCTTCTCATTCTACAGCTGATTTGCTAACAGTAATAACTGATAGGTTTTATCGTGCATTAGATAAAGGTGGAGAGGTTAAGGCCATCGCTCTTGACATTTCATAAGCTTTTGATAAAGTTTGGCATGCTGGTCTTCTCCATAAGCTTTCTTCTTATGGTGTATCCGGCAGCATCTTTAAGATTATTGAATCCTTTCTTTCCAATCGTAGTATAAAAGTTGTCCTCAATGGACAGCACTCTTCTTCTTATTCTGTAACTTCAGGGGTTCCTCAAGGTTCTATCCTTGGCCCTATACTCTTTTTAATTTACATTAACGATCTTCCAGATATTCTCACATCTAAGGTGGCATTGTTTGCTGATGATACTACCATTTATTCTTGTCATGATAAGAAACCAACACTCTTTGATTGCTTGGAGGGGGCATTTGAGCTTGAAAAAGATCTCACTTCTGCTACGGAGCTCACAGTGGCTGGTGAACTTTAATACAGATAAAACTCAATTTTTTTCAGCCAATCGTTATCGCAATAATTAAGATCTTCCTATATTTATGAACAGTGATGTACTCGATGAGTCATCTACTCTTCATCTTCTAGGATTAACTCTTACTTCCAATCTTCCTTAGAAACCATATATCAAATCAGTTGCAAAATTAGCATCTGCTAAGGTTGCATATCTTTATCGAGCTCGTCACTTTCTTACTTCAGATTATATTCTCTATCTCTATAAATCTCAAATCCGGCCTTGTATGGAATACTGTTGCCATATATGGGGCGGTTCTTCTAATGATGCCCTTTCTCTTTTATACAAGGTGCAAAAACGCATTGTAAACACAGTTGGACCTGGTCTTGCAGCCAACCTCAAGTCATCCTTTTTCTGTGACTGTTCCCAAGTGCTCCAAAAACGCTTATTTATCTAGTTTTTTTCCTTGAACATTAGCTCTTTGGAATTCGCTTCCTTCATTTTGCTTTCCTGATTCATATAATTTGCAATCCTTTAAGTCGTCCATCAATCATTATCTTGCTCTACAATCTTCATCTTTTCTCTTTAAGTAACTTCCAACTTTAATTAGTGGCTGCCTGCAGCCTTTTTTTTTTTTTTTTTTTTTTTTGTTAGTTCGCCTCCCCAAGGCCCAGAAGGCCACTACAGACGAGGAGGCTACTTTATTTGTGGTTATAACCCTCTCTCAACTCTATAATTCCGAAACACGAACCTTGACAAAGAAGGCCGCTGCGCGGAGGAACAAGTTGAGCGCGGTACTACCAGGGACGTGGTGGGGAAGCCTTGTTGGAAGCGAAGATGTTTAAAAAAAAAAATTCAATAACGTAAAGTTTTAATGACGTTCGTTTAATTTATGAAAATAAATTATGATCATGAATATGTTATCGGTAACTGATAAAACTCTTTACTGTTTAAAAGCACTATTAAAAAGAGTTCGCAAAATAAATAAGAAAAAAAATTATTAACAGTTAATAAAATAACCAAAAAGTAACTGCAAAATTTTAAGAAAGTAAATAAATATTACGTTTTATGAAAAAAAATATATTTTTCAAAATAAAATTTAGTTCATATTTGAAAAAAATGATAAAAATAATTTTTGAAATAAGAACTAAGATTTTATTGTAACTTTTGTTATAGTGAGAAGAAAAAAACTGTCTGTATGATTTTTAACACGTTAATAAAATAACTTTAATTACAATGCGGTACTTTAAAATATGCTAGTGATGCAATATAACTTCTTACAGTACAAAAAATATTTGCTGAGTTGAGTTACTATTGAGTACTTTGAAATATGTTATGCATTTTCGTTACGCAGCGAAATCTTATAACAAGGCCTGAGTCTATGTTTTTTATTTCATTTTGTCTGCTTATAAGCTTCTTGGCATACTCTGTTATAATAACAAATTTTAATGCAGTATCTTGACTAATCAAACATAAGAATTAAAATATTTCTAAACAAAATTTGAAATAATATAGTTTATGTTTATGACTTATAAAAACAATATTAATTAATTAGGGAAAAAATTTCATTATAATTTATATGTAAATAATATTTTTGTTTTTCCTTTTTTTTTCAATATGTTTTTAAATTCTATTTTAAACTTATTTCAAATTATTCTTTTCTTTCTGAAAAACTTTATGAATGTAAGTTGGCATTTTAAAACATACACACATACAGAAATCAAACACACATATATAGAAACTTCTGTTACCTTATGAGACCAATCCAATTCTTCATTTTCTCTTTCATCTTCACTATTTTCTCTTTTTCTTTCTGACTTATTTCTTCGAGATAAATTCTTTCCCTCAAAACTTTCTAAAAAGAATAAATACAATAGACACTATAATAAAATTAAACTTCTTTTTATGTATAAAACACTAATTTTTAGGGTATCCTAATGAAGTTGTTATATATAAATGGCCACCCCCTAGAAAGTTTCTCATAACTAGACTGATAACACATGCAAAATTCACCAGATTGAATAATATTTAGGGGTCCCCCAAGACAAATTAATTTTTCATTTTTGGGCTTGATTTAAAGCGATTGTTGAAATGGATTTGAAGACATTATGTGAAGCAATTTTAAACATATTTGATTTATTTTTTATAAAATTGAAATTCTTTAAAAACCAAACTTAGGTACTACTCTTTTATCTTGAAAACTAGAATTTTTCATCTTTTGTTTCACATTTTCAAAAGTTCATCTATTGCCAGTGATGAAGTTTTTTCGGTGTTCTTCAACAACTTGCAATAATTACTGTTTTTGGACTTCAGCTTTCCTTGTCATGTTGAATGTTTGCATCTCCTCATACCAGTGCCACTCCTCATACCGTACAACCATTGATGCAAGCATACTGCACAATCATTGATGCAAGCCAAGTTGTGGACAAAATGCGATGTGTCCTTCTATGACTGACATTGTGGTGTCATGGTAGCTACAAGATGTGCTTTCTCATCTTCAGTCAAGAGCTTTGAGAAAAGAGGAACTGTTGCAAGTTCCTAACTTAAGTACCAAGAGTGAAGTTGCATCATCTTGAGACAAGTGTTGCACAAATTTTCATCGCCAAACTCTTCTAGCCGTTGGATCAATCAAATAGGTATCATTGATTGGAGCATCCACAGCAGATCGAATGGTAAACCAAGACTGAACATAGATTAGAATCATAAAACGGTTGAACCGCTGAAGACCTTGAAATTCATATGATGTTAATTTCATAACATTCTCATTACCATTGAACAGGAGCTCCATCTTCAATGAGTATATGGCTTTCGCCATCCAGCAGGCTCTGTGGAGCATACCCGGTTTCCAAATTGCTAAGGATGATTTGTGGATATCTGATTGGATATGAATGATTTCAGTGCATCAGTGATAGAAAGACAAGATGTTGTTAATTCGATAGGACTGTGTTGCTTTATCTTGGTCCAAGTTTCTCTAAATCTTTTAAAATTTTTATTTCAAGCCCAGTAGATGGTCCAAGACACACTTTGTATGCATCAGCCAACAGCACTTTATACTTGTGATGCCAGCATACCATCCACATCAAATTTCATCCAAGTGAGAAGACTCAAGAAGACTGCAAGCTCCATTCAGTCGTCCTGTGTTGGATGCGGTGGTATCAAAACACATAGCAACTACAAGAGAATCGGATTTTCATAACTTGAGATGACCAACTACAGCATTAGCTGCTGCCTTGCCAACCCTGATGTTAATGGAGGAACTCCTAGAAGGGTCACTCCATAAGAAATCATCCAGAGCATGACCCTTACGTCTCAGAATTTGTTCATTTTTGCCACACTTGCAGTCCATATTAAAAAAAATAATAACTGCAAAATATTTAGTTAAAATACACATAGGTTACAGAAATATCGTCAGTTGAAATGATGCTGACTCTTTTTAATCATTTTAGTGATTATCTGAAGCTACTACAAAGCAACTTTGACATATAGTATCTTCATAATGGCTTGGGGAAATTTCCTAAAATTTGGTACCCCAATAAATTTTTACTTGAGGAATCCAAAAATAGCACCCTCAAGCAATTTAAATGTTTTTTAAAACATTTATTTGAATAATACATCAAATAGCAGGCCTTCCCAGGAGAGGCGTGCGGTCGCACGCCTTGAGTGAACACGGATATATATTTTTTTTTTTGGATAACTCGGCCACGCTTTTTTAGCATATATTAAAAATAACGCATTTTTAAAAAGACGCTGAAAAAATCAAATTAAATTCGTTGTATTATTTTGTAATTTTTTTAATAATTTATTCTTTTCATTAATAAGGAAATAATAACATAAAAATAATATATATATATATATTTTTTTTGAATTTTTTTTTCTTATAACAAATTTTTATTTTTTTATTCTACATTTTTTTTTTTTTAATTTTAAATTTTTTCGCATAAGTATGTCTTTTTACAAAAAATAACTTCTAAGTTCTAGAAGAATTATTATCTACAAGGTTCTTGATAAGTATATGAATGTTTAGCTCATTCGGTTAAGACATTACAAAGCGCCGCGGAGACCCGGGTTCGCATCCCGCGTCGGCAGAGCATATTTTTCAAAATTGATTAAAAAAGTTTTCGGTCACATTTTCTGTTTATTTTTTCGACTTGTCTCAAATATCGTTGCTGAAAAAATCAACACCTAAAAATATATTATAAATAATTATAATATAAATAAATATAAATAAATAAATTTTTTTTTTAATGTTTACTAGACATAAAAAAAAAAATTGTAATAAGAAAAAAAAAATTTTTATAAATAAGTATAAATATATATATTTCATTTTTATGTTCATATTTTTATATTATTAATAGGAATAAATTATGAATAAAAATAATAAAATAATACGACAATTTAGTTAGGTTTTTTCAGCGCCTTTTTAAAAATGCGTCATTAATATATGCTAAAAAACCGTGGCCAAACTCTCAAAAAATATATATATATGCGTGGTCACTCAAAGCGACCGACCGCACGCCTCTCCTGGGAAGGCCTGAATAGTGTTATTTATTGACTAGTTTAGACATTGGGCCAAGAGATAGACAGGGGGCCTCTGACCAACTATGCCCCCCCCCCCAAACTCCCTTTAATTTTTTTTGTTTTTGTTTTTTTTGTTTTTTGTTAAACATAAAATGAATTAATAATAAATTATTATTAAAATTTAATTTAAAAACATTTTTTTTTTCAGTTTAAGTTTGAGAAACAATTCATTTTCATTATTTCAATTCAAATCGGTGAATGCTTACCTCTTATTATTATCAAAAACAAGCAAAAGTTTTGTTTTGTTCTTTACTTGATTGTATTTTCTTAAAGAATGATTGTGAAATTTATTGTTTTTGTATTTTTTTGGCAAGTAATATAAATAATAAACATATTTAATATGGAGAAATTGTGACATTGGAAAAAATCTTAACATTCATTGCCAAAAAACTGGATTTTCTAGAAAACAAGGTTTTGTTCATTTCAAAGATCTTTCTTGTGAAAAACAAGAAGAAATAATATGGCAAGCAAATTTAAAGCAAAAATATTATTCAATAAGAATTATATGTTTTTATCTTAAGCAATTCTATGGAAATTTTTTGAGAGAAAAATTACAAAGTGTTGCAATCATTTTGGAGCACACAAGGAAAGTAAAAAAATTGCTGTAAAAGATAATCTAACATTAACTACAACAAAATTGAAATGGAAATTAAAATAAAAACTATTTATTATTTATAAAAAATTTTATATTTTCAATTGTTTAAAAAACTTAAAACTAAATTTGTTTCTTAGGTAATATAAAGATTTCCCTAAACTTGAATTCAAAAATTTTTTAAACATTATCAATCTTTGTCATCTTAGTAAAGACTTTGATTTAAATGCTGAATAGGTATTTTTTGCTACCAGTTATGGTAAATCCCCCTGTGATGGTATTGGTGGGACTGTTAAAAGAGTTGTATGTCAAGAAAGTCTAAAACAAATAACTACTGGGAAGATTTTTGATATTAATTTAATGTACTCCTTATGCAAAGCCAAGATAAATGGAATTTGTTTTAAATTATTTTCTAAAGATGAAATCGACCAAACACATGCACAATTAGAAAAAAGATATTTAGGTGGAAGAATAGCTCTTGGCACAAGGATGTATCATCATTTAATTCCAATTGCTTCAAACATTATAAGTTATAAAAAAAAACAAGTATTGATACATGTATTGAAAATATTTGATACCATTCTAAAAAGCAAACTTAATAAATAGATTTCATTAAACATTAAAAAATGAATTATTTTGCATGTTTTTATGACGGATTTTAGTTGGTAGGGATTGTTGAAGATGTAAGTGAGCTTGATATAAAAGATAGATTCATGAATCCAGATGCACCAAGTAAAAACTTTATTTGGTCAATTAGAAATGACAATGAATGTCATACATACAACATATCTGATTTAGATTTTGAAAATATAAGTAGTTGGTTACAAAAGAAAAAAATTAAATATATTTAAAATAATTTTGTTGTAATTTTATTTACCAATTTTGCATATAGAATTTGTCTTTCTTTTTTTCTTTTTTCAAATCCTTGGATGAAAGGCTTAGAAAGAGGGGGGTTAAAATAAATCCGACTGTCCACCTTATTATGTCAATGACTATATTTGTCTTAAACTGCTAAATAATACTATAAAGATATTGATTGTTAAAATGTTATAAAAAATATTTCAATATCTTTGATTTTAAAATTTATGATTTTTAAAATCATGAAAAGATCTCAGTTTTGAGTGCTTACTTTGTAATAAGAGGTGAGTATTTATCTATTTGAAATAATGAAAATAAATTGTTTCTCAAACTTAAACTGAAAAAAAATGCGGAGTCAGCAATATTTCAACTGACGATATTTCTGGAACTTATGTGTATTTATAGCTAAAATTTTTGTAGTTTTTTTTTTTTTATATGGACTGCAAGTGAGGTAAAAATGAACAAATTCTGAGATGTAAGGGTGTCAAAAATGTTTTTTTTTTTTTGAATGATTTTATATGGAATTATTTGGCTATCAACATCATTGCTAAAAAAAGAGAGATTCACAAGGGGTAACCCTTGTGAGTCTCTCTTTTTTTAGCAATGAAAAAACCGTGTAAAAAGGCTTGAAGTAAAGGATTTATGGATACAATTGTAAAAATGAACTTAGATGACTTTGTAACAAATAGATCAAAATATGTATTTGAAGTGCTTGGAATAAATTGGACATTTATGAAGGATCATTGCCTAAACACATGGAGTACAGTAACCGAATACCAAGGGCATACAAAATTGTTAATTCTATGAAAGTTGTGAATGACACAGCCAAAAGAGGGGTGAAACTTGTTTCAGATTACATAAAAATCTTGACGAAAAATGAAACCCAATTGCAACATGTTTTACAAACTGTGGAAGAATATTGACGTTGAATTCCAGATATGCGAAAGTCCACAATTGTGAAGGCATTAATAAAAACAAGTGAACAATCAACAAGTGAAAACAAGTGAACAATTTGTATCAAAATCTGATTAAAAAAAACATTAAATTTGAATAAAAAAATTAAAACTTTGCATCCAAAAAAAATTTAAATACATTTGTTTTTATTTTCCATTGACCCTCAGATCTGATAATATTAAGTTCATTAAGCAACCCCTAGATATCAAAATATCCTAATAATTTTTGCACAGTTTTTTTTTTTAGTTAAAAGGAACACAATAAAGGGTTGAGAGTCCAATTTTGAACACTTTTTTTTCACACCCTAATGTACATTTATATATTCCATTTTATCAGTCAATATAATAAACTGAAAAATGAATATACTAAACTCAAATTAAAATAATTGTAAAAAAAATCAAAAAAAGATTGAAATCTTAAATATGAACCATATATATATATGCATAAACTAATTTAAAAAAGATTTTGTAATGATAATTAAATGGTATCATTACCATATCATATTTAAGTGGTATTTTGAAAACTCTTAAGAATTTTATTACAATAACACTTCTTATTCACTGTTAAGAAAATTGGATGTGATTTAAACTAAAGGAAAGATTTAGATCAAAATGAAACTTGTGTGAACCACTTTTCTATATGAAACACAGAAAAATTTTGAAAAAAAATAAGAAACAACAAAAGAAACAATAATAAAAGATTACTTCATAAGATGCCTATTAAAGCATACAAGACCGTTTTTTTTAATTAATTTTAGAACAAATGCTTTTAACACAGTGAAACACTTTTACAATATAAAACAAATGTTTTAATACTGTGTCTTATATGTAGTTTAGCCAAAATGGTTAAAATGCATATTATCGATTTTTTTAAATTATATGACTATATGCCTCTATTTATGAACGAATGTCGAATAGCGAATTTATCATACAAAAAATCATTCTTAAATTTTTATTTTATTTCCCCAAGGACTATAGAAAAATATTAAGTTAAGGAGATAGCTACATTTTTTAAAAAAAATTCTTTTAACCCTACTTTAACATTACAATTCAAAAACAAAAACCACGAATAAGCTTCTATGCATAGAAACAAGTTGTGTCTAAAATTAAAAGGCGAATATCAATATTATTAACATAATCGTTAATCAATATGGGGTACCATATGGAAACCTTATGTATATTGAATGCATTATCACACACAAACCTTTATTTAAAATATTCTAAATGTAAACACAACAACTTTAAATATTCCTTCTTACCTTCACTCCGGCCATCATCTCTTTCTCTTTTTGATCTTGATTTATTAGATTTAACTGATGACTTTGTTTTACTTTTTGTTTTCTTTGTTAGATTAAGGTTAATTGATTTGCGGACATTGTGAGGAGCACTTGATAAAGGATTGTCTTCAAGTTCGAGATCTGAAAATAGATTTAAACGCAATCTTAGGTATTAAATTATATTTTCCACTCATTTTTTCTTTAACTTTTTCACAACTACTTTTTTAAAAACTAATTGATTCTTTTCTCTTTATTAGACTTTTTATCTATATTTTATTAACTTTTTCCTATACTCTTGTATAGCGGGTAATAAAATATGTTGTTAAAAAACCAGTACCCAGCATTGCAGTGAATGAAGAATTTTGATTGCTGTAAACTCTGGGTAACTTTAGTGCTTAGCCTAATGAAAACTAAAACAATTTTCAGCAAAAACAACATGAAAAAAAATTTACTTTGATTTACATATATTCAAATTTAGCAATAAAAATATGGTGATTCTTTGATGATATGAGGTTGAAACAACATCTTTACTATTAAATAAAGTAAAAATCTACCAAGTGTTAGCTTTGCAAATAAGAATTCACTTAAAAACAATGATAATAATAGTCGGAACCTTCCTCCTGTCAATTTGGGAAAGGAAATTAATAAAGATGTTATTGTTGATCTAATGAATTTCCTTGAACTTTTATAAAAAGATTTAAAAGTTAGAGTCGAGTAAGACCTAACTTGTTTTTTTGTTGTCTGTTTGTTAGAAACCAATATGTGCAGAACAATTTTTTGATGCTAATCCATTCAACATATTTTATTATGTAGGAGGAAAAAATGTTGCAGAAATTAAAACATTAATTGCTGTCATTTTTCTAATGAGAGTTATTAGCGAACTCAACACTCATAATTTTTGTGAAGCACCCTCAAATAACACTTTCATAGATTATCTTCACGACTCAATTAAGTTTATGTTATCTTTAATAAAGCTTAATACAGTACTTGTTTTTGATAATTCTGTACACCAGCTAACTGGGAATTATTTTCCAGGAATAAAACACATGATGCAAAAAACAAGCATCTTTCTAAAGTATCCAATCACAAGGTATCCTTCAAAACAATGGGAAACCACTAAAATTGTGCAAGTAAGCAAAAATTGCCTATCTAAGATATGGCTACATAATGAAAGCTGCTTTGAAATATAACAGTGTTAACCCTTTAAGGTCTTAAAAAATTTTTTTTTTTGCCTATCAGGTCCAAATTTTTTTTTTACTTATTGACCTTTAATATAACAGAAAAAATATGTTTGACCCATGGCTTCTCTTTATTTTTTATAAAAAATAGGTTTTGAGTGTATCACTAAATTGTTTAATTTTTATTCTGCCATAAACACTATGACTCAAGTGCAAGCACTAAACAAGAAAAAAGAAAAATATGTAAACACTTGTTTTTTATGCACAAGTAAATTACAATATTATTTTTGGATCAGAACTTGTTGCCTGTCCTGCCATGCCAAAACCATAACATTGGAAAAGTGTACATATGCAGAAACTTTATGCTTCTTTAATTTGAGTTTTTTTTTCATCTTTAGGTAACTGTTTTCTATTTTTCATTATTGCCCCTGTAGTTTGTATGTTCATTTTGAGAAGCTCTTGTGCAAGAGAAAAACTAGTATATAATCTGTCAGTGAATAAATGATAACCACTAGCTTGGGCAGCCTCTAAAAGCTCATCACACAAATGCAACACGATTCGACTTGTAAACTGCATCATAGGTCTTGTCAAACTTTCAGTAGTGCAATTACCATAATACGGTTCAAAGAAATTAATATAACCTGTTTCACTATTGGCTAAGACAAAAACATGAATGCCCCATTTTGAGGGTTTTTGTGGATAGTAAATGCAAAATGCAACTCTACCTTTGAATCCAATAGTACTTTCATCAATTGCAAAATTACGAGATGCGACATACTATATATAGAACAGGAACTTTTTATTTCTGATACAACACGATGCACTTTTCTTACACGTCTATTCAATTCATTAAATGGATTTGATGGTGTGGATATGTGCAGCATAAAATGTATCTGAAGAAACCAAGTTCTAGAGAAAACTGAAAAAAATGACATGTAGTTCAGCCAATCACAAGAAAAATAATGTTTTATACTTGATTTTTCATTGATTGTCAATTGCAAAAAACATTGAACATTTTGTACAAAGCAGTTTGCAAAAAAACAGGTTACTAAGCCACTTTTTAGATGTCGAATTTCAAGTGATTATAAACTAAACAACTGTAACTTATTATGAAAAGATAAATTTCTATGTTCCTAATTTTCTTCAAGAACTTTTGCTGAACACTTTAAACTGTTTTAATCAATCCAATTTGGTGTGGCGACCAAACTGGAGAACAATATTCAAAAAAATTGCTCTTATATAGGTAGTGAAAGCTCTAAGTTGGATACAAGGGTTGCGAGTTTTAAAGTATTTCAAAATTAAGTATACTCTAGAGTTAGCTTGATGGACAATGTTAGAAATATGATTTTTATAGTTTAAGTTACAGTCAATTGTTACTTTTTTTAAGTTGGAAGACCAAGCTGAAGTACAATCACCTAACTTAGAGTTATCTTCTATACTTTTGCATGAGGAAGTTGCTCTTTGGATGAGGATAGTGCAAAACATTTACTCTTTGGATGAGAATAGTGCAAAACATTTACTCTTTGGATGAGGATAGTGCAAAACATTTACTCTTTGGATGAGGAAGTGCAAAACATTTGCTCTTTGCATGAGGAAGTGCAAAACATTTACTATTAGCAATTGTTATTTTTGCCCAGAGTACAAGTTTATTTAGAGCAAAAACTAAATCTTGGCTTAAAACCATATCACATTACTAACTAATGACTTTAGAATAACAGCGTAAATTTTAAAAGAACAATCAAGATTACTAGTTATGGCTGTTAAATCATTAACATATAATAGAAATGTGGGACCTATCACCCTACCCTGTGGAACACGGAACTCCACTAATAATCCGTATTGGGTTTGATAGTGAACTACCAACCTTGACTTGTTGATACCTATCAGTGAGAAATGGAGAAATTCAATTCAGAATATTACTTCATTCATAGATCATCCAGGTCATATTTTGAAAATCCGGAAAATTGTTTAGGAAATATCCGAGAAAAATCCAGAATAAATTTTCCTCTTATTTGAATTTGAAAAAACTTAGCTTTTAGCTGATTTGTTTCAAATTTTTTTACATACAAATAAACTTTCATACAAATAATATTTGTATGAGTGATGAGTAAAAAATACAAAAATATATACCTAAACTTGTATGTATAGAAAATGTTTTGAATATCCGGAAAAACTAATAGTTAAAAGAAATATCCGGAATTTCAGAAATATCTGAAAAAAGATAATTTCTGCTCATTAAAATTTAAAAAAAAAAAAAAAGGTTACTCTTATTTTTTTTTAATCAATATGTGTTTAAAAAAGTGCCTTCTGAGAACGAATTTTTTTAAAGCAACTTGTTTTACCCAGTGGTCCCAAGATGTGCTTTAAATATTTAAATATGATTTTGAAAATTTTAATTTACCTTTGAAAGAATATAAAATGGTTTTACAATACTTTTTAAATATATAACTATTTCCTTTATATTTGTAAACTAATTTATTACATAAAGATAGATTTAAATGTGTAAAAGCAACCATAAAACTTCATTTTCTGATTCAAGAATAGAAACGCTTTTGTTTAAGATAATTTCTTTCAATAAAGGAATTAAAACTTTTTATTTATTGTTAATTCAAAATCACTTTAATTTTGTATGACATAAGCTTTATTTATGAACACAAATTATGTTTACAAATATTTTATTGGTAACAAATCAAATATATCTATAAATTGTTTACAACCATTATTAAAAACAGTTCATTAAATACATACAAAAACAAAAACAAAAAAAACTAATTTATGATAAAACTAAAGATTTATATGTTATGTATAAATGAATGTATAATAAAACTTATGATTTAACTAAAGATTATTATGTTATGTATAAAATAACTTTTAGAAATAAATAATCAACTATAATCTTTTTCCAATAATGAATTTAGATTACTTTATTGATTTTTGTTACAGTTATTGTTTAAAAGATTTTAACACAATTTCAATTAAATTTAATTACAACATGGTACTTTAAAATACACTAACCACGCAATTTAACTTTTAAAGAAATAAAAAACCATTTCTTAAATTCCATAAATAAAATTTTATATATATATATATACACACACACACACACGCACACACACACGCACACACACACACACACACACACATAGTGCTTGAAGTGAGGCAGGATGCGGCTGGATTCCATCCCATCTTTTTTTTATAAAGTATAAACCATCCCGCCACCTTTTTATAAATCTCTATATATAACAATAATTAGGCGGGAAGGTATTTTTAATTTACTGAATACCATCCCATTACTTTTTTTTTCCCACTTCGAGCACTATATATACATATCAATTGCAGACAGGAAAGGCGTGCGATCGCACTCTATTCCTGACACACATTTGTAATTTTTTTGCAACAACTTAACCACAGCTAAAATTTTGAAAACGTTTGAAAAATGCGCTAAATAAAGTATAAGGTAATAAAGCAAGAAATTGCTTTTAAAGATTGTTTACTATAAAAACATTTATTTAAATTATCAAAAGATATTGTTAAAAAGTGTATTTGTTACAATGAATATAAAAGTTTTTAAAAAACTTTGTACAATAAATAAAGTAAAATAAAAAAATAAGCAACATTGATAAAGTTCACCACTATAATTATAGTTATAAAACGTAATGTACAGCTAACAAAAATGACAATTCTTTTTACGTGTTTATTTGCTTTTTTAAAATAATTTTAGACTTTATTAACATCGGAATTTATAACTTATGGAATTTTTAGATTGGGCTCTCATTCCGGTCAAACAGGTTTATTGTCTGGGTATGGCACTGCATATGTTATAGAGTAGCTAAATCATCATAGCCTAATAACTTCTAATCAACATCTAAAATCTGAAAATAATTGGAACATCACACTTGATAACCACAGAATAACTGATGTTGTATATATTGATTTCCAAAAAGCACTTGACTCTGCCTCGTATCCCAAACTATTACTTAACTTACATCGTATAATAAGAGGTAATCTTCTGAATTGCATTTTTGCATTTCTCAACAAAAGAGAAAAATTTTCACAACTGGTACTGCCCTAACTATCACTGCGTATGACACTGATATGCATTAATCATTCTTAACATGACATGACAACAAGTGCATGTCAGTAAGATGGGTCAATAATTAATTGGATCTGCAGTAGCTTCTTTTTTTAAAACTGGAGTTACTAACGGTTGACGCCATTGGTTAGGTAAAAAAATTAACTTAAAGCTAGCATCAGATATATGAAAGTGGAACACACAATAAATGTTATGCTGACTTTAATTTCCATTAAAGATTTATTCACTGCTTTTGGTGTAAAATTTACAGTTTCAATACCTATTGATTAACTAACATAACTATTAATAAAAGGAGAATAATTTTTATCATTTGTAAAGACACTTCCAAAGTGTTCATTAAGCACGTCAGTGACTTCTTGGTTACTTGAAATAAGCATGTTATTATTGTTTTTGTCTATTAGAGGAAAATTATTTTCAAAATTTAGTTTGTTATTAACATAATTAAAGAATTTGCTGCATTGGTATCTTTAACTAGTTTAAGCTGGACTCATTTGATAAGTAATATTTCTTTACATTTACTAACGTATTTATTATATGCTGTTTTGTGTGTAATGCTTTTAGTAATCAACCATTTTTTCCATAAGAATACTTTAGGGTTTAAAATTTTTTCTATAAACTCCGGGTAATAACTATTTTTTTTATTAAGGATTTTTTAAATCAGAAAAAATTGATAAATACCATTGCAAAAATGATTGGAGAAAGTCATAAGTTCAATATATGCCAAATTGAATGTGGAGTAAAAAGGTAGGCGGTAGCATGTGATTAAACCGAAATTATTGAAACTGAAACTTAAGTCTACACAAACAATGCCTGTTTAATATCCGTGTCTGTTTAATGTCTGTTGATGATATCCATGATTGTTTAAGCTATTTGTACTTGTTCCATGTTAACGTTTAATAGCTATTCTCCTGACAAACTTTATGTGATCTATACAATAGGTTGAGTAATCTTTCAGACAAACGATAGAGTCAGATAATTTACTGGTAAAATATGTTTCTCAAATGCAAATTACAGCAGGTTTATTTGCTTTTGTAAATAAATCAAATTCAAGCTTATTTGCAAGGCTTCTTGCATTGAAAAGAAAGGCTTCTTGTATTGAAAAGACAGACAGAAATTTTAGAACAAGGAATTGAGGAAACTTGGTCTTTGATTTTAATACCACTTGATTTATCGTGATTTTTTTTCAAATGTTTTTTTGCTTTGTTTACTCGGCAACATAAATATTTTGTTTTGTTTACTCTGTAACATTAAATATAAGTGGATCACTACTATTATGTGATAAATTTGCAAGTTCCAAAACACAATGACTTCGATGATTTAACTTCCTTTTGTTAAAATAGTTACTATTTTAAAATTTTAACAACTATGCCCTTTCATACACTATAATGATATAGTAAAGATTCTAAATTTTCAAAAAAATATTTTCTCCATTTATCTTTTAACAACTTAGCTTTATCTTTCTGCCTCATTTAAATCAGGGTTAATAAAAACATTTTTAAACTCACTCAAATTTTTAAATAATTTCGCTGCTTTTAAAATAGAATTACGACTTATCTTATTATTTAAAACAATAACAAAAAGTGGCTTCCTATCTGTTCTCGATTTGAGCTTTGCTATTTGCTTAACTTCAACTTTCAGATTAACTAAATCAAAAACTTCTTGGACTAATTTGAATTATTAGATTGGATTGAAGTATTATTACATTATTTTCACATTTCTTCCTTTTATTCAGCTGTAACAACATTTATTTGGTGTAGTTTCTGTTTTTTTTTGTTTTTTTTTTTGAGAATTTTATAGTCCTCCATAGTCGAATTGCTATGGAAACCAAATGTTATAGAAGTGTACAATCTAACTTGTTTGTTAATGTATTCTTCGTTGTTGGATCCATTCCTGCTGGATTTCTTTTTTTATAGTATTTTAATTAATGGAATCAGTAATTTGAATAATTTTTTATAAAAACCTAAAACAAATAAAACCTCTAGAGGCTTTAGAATATCATTTAAAATTTGTGTACCTGTTACAAACTATAAAGATAGAATTTTACCCTAAATATTCAAAATTGAAATCAAATTGAAAAACTTCAACCAAAATTTTGCATATAGTTAACTTATAATCATAACAATGCATTTGTCAACTTTACATGGCGTCATTTAAAATCAGATGTAATTTTGATTAGGGTACTTATCATTACAGCTGTTACATTAGAAACAGTATAAAATCTCATTAAGATTACGATTTTCACAGTGTTCTCCAACATTTTCTTTTATAATCATACTATATTATTTGCGATATTACACAACATTTTTTGTTTTGTTTTACATTTTAGGGTAAATTAACTACAAACGGTAATGCCACAATACTAACTAAGAAACAGAAGAGAAATTCGAACATTAAAAATAACTAACTATTATTAAATAAGCAAAATAAATATAATCCGACGGTTCCAATATTCTAATTAAAAAGTTTAACAATATGTATTCTAATATTTCCAATAAACCTGTTACCTGTCATGTTATGGTCCATCTCTATTTTTTCACTCTAGCCCAAAAGCCGTTACCGCGCTAGCGCGGCACTTTTCAAGTAAATTTTGTTTTTAAATTTGGTATATTTAGAAAATGTCGCTGGTACCACCGACTATTACGGCATAGGCAAAAAACAAATTATAAGCAGTGTAAGTACTGAAAGCGCTGAATAACTTGAATAAAGAATATAATGTTAAGTCTTTAAGAAAAAATAATACAAAAAACTACAGTAATCTTTAAAGAAAATTCTAAATTAGCAAGACGCTGAAAAAAATCTACTTGCCATTGACAAACCTTCTTGAAACAATTTTTCTTGAAAATAACTTTGAAGTACTTTATCAAAAATGTTATTATTAAGGTTTTAAAAAATAGTGTTTAAAAAATGCGAGTACAAAACAAATCCAATTTTCTCAAAATCGCCTTTCAAACTACCTAGCACTTTGAGGTGTTTACCTAGCTTTTTTAGGTACCTGTTCATGATAACACTACCAAACTTTTATGATATTATGACAATACGAGCACAAACACTCTTGCAATATGTACATTCTTCCTTACATTTGCAAAATGCCTCGATTTGATGTTGCTGTTTGGATTTTTTTTGCTCTTTTTTTTTTGGGCCTTTTTGGCTTTTTTTTTCTTTGATTGCTCAAACCAATTTCAATATTTTATTCCCCTCCATTGAGCCGTGAACTTGGGTAACTCTAACATTTTCTTTGTTTACTTTAGGTGTTACAGGCAACAAATTAGGAATTTCTCCAAATGATTTTGATTTATCAACTATTGTTTGACAAGCTTAAATAGTAATTTCGTATGTATATTTCGTATGTACAATTTCATATATATTTCGTATAAAAATGTTTTAAAGATTAAATTGTTAATACTGCTGATGATTCTCAAGTATTCATTAATACACAGTTAGGCTCATTAAAAATTTATTTTCCTGCATCCACTTAACATTGATCTTTCCACTTAAATCCCAACTTTTTTACCTGCATTTAGTATTATTTGATTTGATGCAAATTTTGATCATACCTCTGCAAGTATATACATACATATATATATATATATATATATATATATATATATATATATATATATATATATATATATATATATATATATATATATATAAAACCTGTTGGTTGTCATAAACGAAAAGTATAGTGTAGGTTTAGCACTTCAGAATGCAATTTCTGATTTATTTGATTAAGGAGTAAGTTTATTTGTAATATAATAAATTTGATTTGTAATGCAGTTTCTGATTTATTTGATTAAGGAGTAAGTTTATTTGTAATATAATAAATTTGGTTTGTAATATAATAAGCTCGTAATATTTGTATATTTGATTTATCTTCTTCGTTTTCCACAGAAGCACTTTTACCGCTCTTAGTTGATAAAGATGTACAGGCCCGACTTCAACCATTTTTACCTGCTGTTTATACACAGAGGGGTTCGGAAAACGAGTTACGAGAAACGATCCAGTCACCATATGTAAAACTAAAAACTGATATTATTAATATTAGTTTTTAACACTATTACATTTTAAAAATAAAATGTTAAAAATTATATAAAAAATTTTTATTCGTCATAAGTACGTCATTAATTTAAATATATAAAATTTAAACAAAAAATGTAAGTCTTATAATATAAGGGGCATTTAGATCCTCCGATAAATGAGTCCCGCATACTCAAGGACCAATGTGCCCCAATAGGTACAGTTGATATATTGATGCCAATATATAAATACTGTAAATATGTATAATATGTATAATATTGTATAATAATGATTATAATAAGTTTGTAATATTTGTTTATGATAAGTTTATTTGATCAAGGAGCTGAGTAACGCCAGTTGTATCAAGAGGAGTTCTTAACACGAAGTTTTTGGTAATCTAGCAACAGTGTTTTGAAAACTTTTAATAGTAAAAACTTTTTGCCGATATATTTTGAGCTTAGTAGAATCTTAAAAAACACCCACAATCAAAAATAACAGTTCTTTTAAAATTAATAAGAACTGCTTGTAAAACTTTTTATTTTAGGAGTAATTAATACTTTTTTTAGTCTTGCATCAACTATTACAAGCTTGGTATAATTGTCAAAATTGATTACCGGGGTCCTATTACAGACAGTTTAACAAAGTATTTTTAACATGTGTCTGTTTTTGAAAAATTTTTAAATTTAAGGTGGAATGCAAGAAGCGAACTTGAATCAAGTTCGACTTGAACTTTACATTGTAACCAATAGCGGCAGAGTATGGGTTTTCCCCTCAAAAAAATACTCTGCCGCTAATTGTTACAATGTAAAGTTCAAGTCGAACTTGACTCAAGTTCGCTTCTTGCATTCCAACCTTAGTATTTGAAGATTGATTACTCTCGATAATTTAACGCAGCAGATATTAAAAATTGTTTGCTGCTCTTTTATAGTTGTTCTGATATATTATCTTTATATTATCTTTATGTTATATTATCATATGCTGATAAATTTAACGGAGATAAATATTGACATCATTCTGATAATTCAACTAAAGCTGCAGAGAATGTTTTTTGTAGTTTACTTCATTCTGTTAGACTTTTTTTTTTTTATGCCATTTTAAACCTATTGATAAAGATAGGTCTAATATGAGAAAAGACACTAAAAACCCCCAACTAAAACATGCAAGTCCGGGCAAGCAAGGTACTTTTTTAGAATTTTTCTTTCTCAAGCTACAATATTTAAGATTTTTGGCAAAACTCATTTTAAAATACAAACGAACATATGAAGGTTTGGAGTTTACACTTTACCTGTATATTATTAAAGTCAAATTCCAAAAAGTCTTCGTATCGTCACTAAGAGAAGGTAAGTGTATAGGTGAAAGATCAGAACCTTTACCGTATACACTCAAGCAGGGTCACCAAGAGAGGGGGGGGGGGGCAAAAGAAACAGTTTGTCCCGGGCGGCAAAAAAAAAAGAGTCCTATAGATATAATATATGGAAATTTTGATGAATAATGGCGCCAATCACGATTGTTGTCGCAGGCGGCGCACAGTGGGACGAAATCCTGATTTCGTGGCCAAAAGTCAAATTTTTGAGTTTTATATTTTTGTCTTTTCACGTTCAGATCTTGTTTATAGATAGTCCTAAAACAAAATTCCGAACAGGGCAGGTATATACCTGCTCTAGGGTGGCCTGGGCGTCAGTTGACATTTAGCCTCCGTTAGGTACGCACTAAACAAGTGGATACGTCGAAATATTCTTGCCTGTTTTAAAATGCTGTTAAACTAAAGAAACTATTTCAATTGGAATTCGGCAAAATGGAATCACTTTCTGGAGGCATGTAGAATATATGGTTATGCACTGTTATTGCTAATTTTAATTTTTTTCATATTTAAATCGCGCGACAAATAAACATAAAAAATTGTAAATTTTTTATCTGAAATCGATTTTCTAATGTCGTTTTAAAAATTTAACCGCGGTTATCCACCTTCTTTTGACAAGGAACTGATCGTGTATAGTGTAAAATATAACATATTAAAAAACTGGCTGCCATTGAGTGCCGTTTTAATAATGAGACTAGTTTTTATGGAGGAATGCGTGGTGCGACATTAAACTATGTTAATAGATTAATGTCGCACCACGCATTAATGGTCATGGAAATTAGTGAATTAACATTATTTAATAGCACTAATTACATTTTAATGCAATAATTTTTTATTTTAAATATATGCTTTAAAAGTTACTTCTCATTATGTTTTATGATAATCTCAAAGTTTTATAAAATAGTCCTCAAAGAACTTTCAGCAGTTATTACTGTATTTTTTTTTTGAGAGTCTTCAAAATCTTTAAATATGGAATTTTCAAGAAAAGATATATTCTTTATGGTGAAAGACAGTTTAAAAAAAATGAATATAAATTCATCACTAATGTTTTGACAGATGCAATTTTCAAAAAAACGGAACATGCGAATCAAGTAGGCGAAGATGAAATGTCATTATCACGGTTATTTTCAAATTTTTGATCGAGATGGAGAGCAGCAGGAAGATAGAAAGATTTTTTTCTGAAAAAAAAAATGAAAAGCACCGTACAATTTTCAAAAATATCCAATACTGAATGCGCAACACCTGAGAAGATTGTGAAGAGTGATAATAAAAAAGGAACATGTGGGCGACCTTCGCAATCTTTTTCTTCATCTAGTGAAAGATCAAAGAGGCGAAAGAATCAAGAAGTACGTTCTACTTTTTCTACAGAAGAATTGGCATATGCTGCTCAAATGAGTTTAAGGACTTCTGGTCAAGTACATGCTGCTCAAGTTGTTAAAGATGCCACATTAACAACCCCAACAAGAGCCAAAAAATATATATATCCGCTGTTAGTTCACAAAACGAAGTATCTTTAACCCCAGATGAAGCACTTTCTTTAATGATTGAGAAAGGAGAATCAAAGCACTCTTATCAACTATCAAGAAATGTAGCTAGAGCACATAAATGCAAATTATACCCATCATACCTTGAAGTAGAAAAAGCAAAAAAACGTTGTTATCCATCAGTTGTGTACACAACTGTTAGTGAGTCGTGCGCACAGATTGAACTACATGTTTTACTTGATCATACCACATCTAGAATTATACAACTTCAGGCTGATGTCATTGATACTCTAAATCCGGAAATTCTGCAAAAATTAGTAATTTACTGTAAATGGGGATGTGATGGAAGCAGCGGTCAAAGTGTTTATGAACAAAAACCTACTGAGACTGGAAAATCTGATGAAAGCATTTTTTATACTTCTCTTGTACCTTTACAATTAATGCACAACAACCACAAGACGGGTAAAGCAACTATTGTGTGAAAAAATCCTAGACCATCATCTCCGCGATTCTGCAGACCAATACGATTGCAGTTTGTACATGAAGATGTACAGTCAACATTGAAAGAAGTTACCGATATTGAACTGCAGATTGAGGGTCCTGCACCATGTGCTAATGAACAAAATGGAAAATCCATTTCAGTAACTTATTGTATGTCATTTACGATGATAGACGGTAAAGTCTGTAATGCAGTAACTGGTACCACTTCTACACAACGCTGCTTCCTGTGCAAAGCTTCCTCTAAAGAATTTAATGACATCAACAACATTATAAAAATGGACATTACAACAGATAATTTAAGATTAGGCATATCTACATTGCATGCATGGATTCGTTTTTTCGAGTGCTGTTTGCATCTGTCGTATAAGCTAACAACTGAAAAGTGGCAAGCTCGTCGAGAGGAAGATAAAAAGAATGTGAAAATACGTAAGGAAGAAATACAGACTCAATTTAGGATAAAACTGGGGCTTATCGTTGATCGACCAAAGCCAGAATATCGAAGCTCTAACGATGGAAATACAGCGCGCCGCTTTTTTCAAAATGCTGCTATATCTGCTGAAATAATAGGAGTCGATGAAAAATTAACTCACCGATTTCAAGTTATTTTGCAGATAATTTCGAGCGGGTTTGATATAGATGATGAAAAATTCAAAGACTATTGTGTAAATACCGCCCATTTATTTGTTGCTTTATATCCGTGGTATTACATGCCTACATCTGAACATAAATTATAAGTTGACATTAAAAACTTCAGATTACATCATTCAAGAAAATGCTCAAGAGAATCGAATATGAGAGACATTTTTAATAGGCTCTTATTAACATCAGAATTATTTCTCTTGAGCATCAGGAAATTGCCCCAGAGACCGGTAAAATCTCTACATCAAGAAGCTATACAATTGTTAAAACAACCTGAAGTCACCAGACAAGAGACAAGGAACGATTTCGATTTAGATACCGGTGGTTCAACATCAGATTCCGAATCGAATGATTCGAACATTGATGAATATGACATACGTGATTTTTGTTACTAGGATTAAAGAAACAATTTTTTTACATATATGTGAGTTAATTTTTTACCAATTAAAAAAAAAAATTAAATTAAAATTTCTGTTTTTTTATTAATAGTATAAATTTGAAAATAATTTTGCAATGTTTTTGCTCTAATTTAACTCCTGAATCATTAGCAATGACCTTGAAAACTAAACTACATGAGATTTCATATTTTCAACGTATGAACAGTTTTGGCCGCCATATTAGAGCCGCCATTTTGAATTTTTTAAATCTGACCTCAGATTCCTAATCAGCGACCTCGAAAACCCTTATGTAGGTAATTTGGAAATTTTGGCCAAAATCAGGATTTCGTCCCACTGTGCGGCGTGGCGGCTCTCGGCGGCGTTGCACTCAATTGTCACCCTAAATAGTTGCTAGGTTTTATGGAATATAAGTTGCTTGGTTTTATGAGAGCAATATTTGCAAAATAGAGGATTAGATCAGAAATGTTGTTATTTTTTACCCAATCATTTAATGACTCTTAAAAAAGATTAAAATAATTTTAATATTTTTGCAAGTACTTTTTTCATTCTTGTAATAAACTGCAAGTATTGCAATATTTAAAAAACAAAATAAAACAAAAAAATAGAAACGAAACGCCAATATTCAACAATTCAACACACAAAAAAGTGCCCAGACAAACTATTGCCCAGACCTTTTCTTAACTTTCTAACAATGCATTATATATTTGCACAACCACAATATTGCAAATTATGCTACATACACATTAGGGTACATGGCAAATTAATTGTGAAATTTTTTCACATGTATGAACCATACATTTTATACTGACAATGCATAAAAGTGATTTGAGCACTTATGCTCTTTTAGGTAACCAATCCCTTTTTCTTCATAGTCTTTTCTATCTATTGCAATACTCCCGATGTTAGAGGTATTAATAAACTTTTTTGCACCATACCAAGCATCCTTTAAACAATCTTTAGCTTCATATATATTAAATTCAGATTGAAAAGGCAAAACAGCCATAAGATCTTGTGTCAAACGTTCTTTAAAACCCTTAAGTTTGGATATACCACCAGTAAGAAATATATTTTTTATCATTCTTTGTTGAGTTTCTTTATCATAGTTTTGCAAAACATAGCATATACTTGAGACTAATCCATCTTGTTCTATTCCAACTATACTTGGCTGAAATAATATTTCAGGTACACGTGTAAGTTCAGTTATTAATGGTAATTGCTGAAATTTTTGTCCTTTACTTACCATAAGCTTATTTAGTAATAACTGATAGTGACCAAGACTTTGTTTTATTTCTGTTAATTTCTCCTCATCCTGCTCATCTTCTGAATCATCACCATCTTTACTTATAAATTTATAAACATCCCAATCCTCATCTTTCATTCCAAATGTATCTTCTTTTTCTATCTTTGATGAACCATTATTGGTGTTTTTACCACTTTTTGCTAACTGGCTTAATATACGCATACGTTCTTTTGAAGCATAACTTTTGCGTTTATTAAGAGCTTGTTTTCTTAAGTTTCTGGAATATTTTCTGTCCATTATCTCTAATGACTTATTTTCTAGCTCTTCTATAAGTTTCTCCACATCCTCAATTGAAGTTGATTCATTGTTTTTTGCAACGAAACTCACTCCCTCATTTAACTCTCGAAAATATTGTATACTTTTTTCTTCTCGCTCCAAAATTTTTTCTCGTAAACTTTGAATTACACTTGAGAGCTGTGACTCATTTTTTAAACCTTCCTCTACTAATTTACTTTTAAAATGAGACTGACTCTCTTCAGCTAGTTTCATAATACACTCAAACTTACGCAGTTCTTCTCGTTCAACTTTAATTTTTTCTTCGCGTTTTTTTTGGTTTATATCTTTTAATCTTTGGGCTTGTATTCTACGCATCTCAAGCTCTTTTTCATTAGTTGCATTAATAACTGGAACTTGTAAGCTTACACTACTTGATTCCGCATATTGTTTATTTTGCCACATTTTAAGTTCTTCTGCATAATTACTAGCTACATATGCATGTTCAATCAAAAGATTTTGAGATCCAGAAAGATTAAATAAGGTTGATTGATTAGGGTATTTTAAATGCAGAAGTCTGTTCATATAAATCATCATGTTTAAACCACCTAAATTTAAACGCCTGCATGCAACAGCATCAAACTTAGAGTTTAAAATAGGTAAAATATGACTAGTTTGGTATCCACATCGAATTACTAATCCATCTTGCAAATCAGGCTTATTATAGTTAAGACTAAAAAGACAGTCAATACCATACACAATTTTAGGTACACAATAACCTTCAAATAGTAACTCTGTCATATTATGTCTAAAATTATTTGGAATACATATTGCTTCAGATATACAAATAGGATGATTCACAGCACCATTTGTGTTAATACCTAAGTGTGTAAAAAGATAGTCAAATGCAAATTCTTGAGTATCAAAATGTGCAACAACATCAGAATCAAATTGAGTGAGAATATTCCATTTAGAATCCTCAAGATCTCTGATGTCATTTCCATAAAAAGTTGAAATAATGTCGCTTTCTTTTTTGGTTCGTAATTTTGCCATTAAGTTGCGATAAACTAATTTTGGTTGCTCATCTGTAGACCAGCCTGCTCTACAAGAATGGCTTCCATTATCAATAATTATGCAAGCATTTGAATTATTTTGTTCCTCGTACTTCCATATTGGATCAGACTGAAACTCATGATAACAAAATTCAAACTTTTTAACCATATTTCATTAAAAACTGAAAAAAATATATATAATATTTCATTTATAACAATTTAATACAACAATTACAATTAACTCAAATTTTGAATAAAATAAATTAATATTTTAGCTAAGAAACTAATATATTCAACTTATACTTAAATATACTTTAATATAATAAAATTAGAAATCAGTTTTAAAATTCACGTCACATGTGACGTGAATTTTGAGTATGTGCACATATCTATAATCTTTTGATAACCATTGAAATGATTGATAACCATTGAAATTCATTAAAGATTGTAACAGTTCGACAATCTAAATTTATTCTTTGCCTAGAAGTTCAATTTTATATATTTTTAAAAATAAGTTAGCATAATACTTTATTTTTTAACTTAATATAGTATACAGAACACATTTAAACTTCGTTTTAAAAATTGCATTTTATCTGAAATTAATAAAATAAAAAAATATGTAAAAAGTGGGCAATTATTTACGGTATGTTATGATAGGTAAACAATATGACATTAATCTAATGTCATAATGTAAAAAATCAATGGATAAGTCAACTACACCTTTACTAGAAGTCTTTGAATTTTTAATGGCATTTTTATAAAAAATTCTAATTATCTAATATTCTCATAATTTTATCTAATTTTCTAATTATCTAGAAAATCTGACGGCGATTTTAAGTACTAGATAGTACTGCGCGGTCCAAATAGACGTTTAAATTTATTTAAATTAATTTTTTTAGATAAATTAGTCGGCAAAAAGTATTTTTTTGACATTTGTCGGCAAAAACAGATACGTCACCCTCCTAAAATCTCTTCGGGACGGCCCTGAGTGTTTATGCAATAAAATCTCTCTCTTTCTCAGACTGTAGAAAATATTAAGATAAGGATTTTTACTGATATATATATATATATATATATATATATATATATATATATATATATATATATATATATATATATATATATAATATATATGTCACTGTGACCCGCAGTCACACGAATTATATATATGATAATGTTTATAATATAAATTTATATTTAAACTCTGAGTGTCTTGTGTTATCACAATCATCAGCCAAGTAGTAAAAGTTTAATTTTGCTACGATTTGTTTAGTGGACGTTACGGTTTATATTTGTATTTTAGATCGTTAAGGGACGGAAATTGATTAGTAGTTAGGTTAATAATATTATTAATTTGTTTTTAGTTGGCTAATAATTGTGAAATAGTTATATGTTTAATGTTGTTTAAAATATTTTTTATGTGCTCATGTGTATTATTTGTGTATTAAAAAATAATAAAATAAAAATAAGAATTAAAATTGATATAAAAGTATACATAATATTATGAAATATATTACAAAAGCTGTGCATGTGAGTAATTTATTAGTTAGCCTAGAGATATATGGAGCAGAATAGTGTAGTTATTTTTATTTATAGTTGTTTGTCAGGTTTGTAGCGAGCTTTGTAATTTTATAATAAGAATTTATTTTCGTGGCGGCACTTCGATATAATTTCGGTTCTCTTATTTAACAGTTCTTCAGGTTTTGGATATGATGTAATAGTAAAAAATTCTCATACAGACATAGTGGGCATCTTTTGGAAATATTTGAGTAGGTGGGGTACTGATTTGAGAATAGACCATGTTAGCATAGGGATTTCATTAAAATTGTTTTTTAAATCCCAAACATAGTTTGATAGGGCGGTAGAATTTTTGTATTTAATATTGTTGAATGATGATTTGTGGTTGTTGTATCTGGTTTTCCACTCACCTTAATCCTATATAAACTTTGCTGGGTTGGTTATTTGCTGCGATGATGCATTTATGTATAATATTTGTGGATTTGCACTTATCATTCAGGGGGCATTCTGCTTTGTTTCGACAGTTGCATTTTGGATCATTATTTTCAATTCTAGGTAAGATAATTTTTTTGTTGTGGTTTTTTATAATTTTTTCTATATTTTCAGTGCAACTGTAGCTTACCTTTACAGTGTTTCTGTTTAAGATTTTGTAAAGTTTGTGTGGGAAAAATGTTCTTGTATTTACTAGAAAAAAACTTCTTAGGGAAGTTTTTTTCTAGTAAATACAAGAACATTTTTGCAATATTTGTGGAGACGTTTTTATTAAATGGGGGGTTGAACCATATGATATTGCGTTTACGATTTTTCTGGGGTATTTTTTGTTTGATCTGATATTTGAGGGAGTAGTTTTTGTATCCGCTATTTTTTAGTGCTTGTTCATATTTGTTTTTAGATTGATTAAATATAACTTCGCTGGAGGAATTTTGCGATAGTCTGTTTGATATTGAAGTAGGTAAGTGTTTAATTTATTGTGGTGGGTGATTCGAAGATATTTGGATGTATTGAAGATTATCGTTGGGTTTTTTGAAAGGCTTATGGGTGTTTTGGGCTAAGTTGAAAGTTACATCAAGGAAGTTAACTGATTTAAGATTTGTTTTTATGTCTATTTGAAATCCAACGTCTTTAAACTTTTGGATTATATTTTTTCGGATTCGCTCCATTTCTTGGCCGTTAGAATTGCGTATTATCAACAAGCCATCATCACGGTAAAGCCCTATGTTGGTTTTTATAATTATATTAGATAATTCGTTGAGAATGTAGATTCCAACAAGTTCGCAAATTTCAGTCCCATCGTAGCTGCCCATTGTGACATCAAAACTTTCATGGTTCAGTTTTTTTATCCATGTGTTATTGTTGTAGTAGAGAAGGGATTTTCGGCTATGTACCAGGGATTTTTGGCTATGTACTGTTACCCGCAGTACCAGGAATTAGCATTTAGCTAATTCCTGGTACTGCGGGTAACAGTAACATATATATTATATAGCTCTAGTTTATCTATTGAGCACTCTTCAAGTATACAATATTATACATGATAATATAAAGATATTTTCTTCATTCATATATATATACACTTACGTATATATATATATATATATATATATATATATATATATATATATATATATATATATATATATATATATATATATATATATATATATATATATATATATATATATATATATATAATGTATTTTCGAGTAATTTCGAATAAAGATTTTTAAAAAACCGGTAAGTGATAATAGAAAAAAGAAGAAAATAAAAAGCTTGCATGAATAGATATTAAAACGTATTCTTTTTTTTTTTTCGTTTAATTTTTTTTGTTCTTTAATCTTTACAAATTCGTAATATATAATAGAATCTTTACAGAGTAAGTAAAATTAAAAAGAAAATCACAAAGTTACGTTATACAAAAAATATATAAAATAAAACTGTAAAGTATTAGAAATTACTTCAAAGAACGCGGAAAACTTGCAGAAGACCGACGCACAGTGAGTCAGTAAGGTAAAAAAAAACGGCAAAAATTATATAACTATCACATATAAACATGTGGTACATCAATACTGTCGTATTTTGGGTCAAAAAATTTAAATTTTTATATTAAAATAATTTTAACGCGTACCTATGACGCGTATAATTACGCGCAAAATTTGACAAAAAAATTGGATTCCTTGATCCAAAATACCTTATAAAAGAGTACCACATATTTTTTAATGTAAATATTTCTTGTGCCTAAAGCTACACATGCGTATACGTGTTAGAGTCTTTTACACAGTAAAAAGTAGATGAATTGAAGCAGATGTTTCTGTCAGAATTAAACCCTCAGGATAACATTTGTGTCTCTCATTCTTAATTTCATGAAGTGAAGGATAAATACCTGCATTGTGTATTATCGATGAATTTCTAATAATTTGATACTGTTCATCAGAAAGGTCACACTGAATTTTTAAGCTTAAGGCATCTTCTGTTTTCATTTTTATCGGAAAATTTATCTCCGTCATTTTAACTTTTTCAGAGTTTGTAGCACTTTTCATGAGAACAACGAAGACTTTTTTGTTAAGATCTCTAGTGGCTTTTTTTATTGAAGCTAATGCCAATGCTTCAGAAGGATGTTTAGCCAATTCGGCAACCTTAAAAAGGTATTATTTAATATTTAAGCTTGTAAACTATTTTTTAACTGGGTTGAACTTAATTGATTTATCACACAAAAAAAGTTACTCGAAAACTAAAAGTTTTCGAGTAACTTTTAATTGCTAATAACAAATTTTACCAAAGAAAAGAAGAACGTCATTTTTTCGATGCATTTATGACCTGCTCTCCACTGATATAATAGACACATTTCAACTAATTCACACAAAATACTTAATAACAGGGCCGTATTTAAGGGGTGGTTCGGAGGGGCAATAGCCCCCCCTGTAATATGTCAAGGGGGCGCCAAAATTTTTACGGAGACTATAAAAAGTTTTCGGAAAAATTATAAATTATATTAATATTAAAATATAGTTTTATAATACAAAATACTAAATATTAGGTAATTGTACAATATTGTAAATTGTTATTTGTTTCCCAATCTGCGGAATATTATTTCGACCTCCGTCATAGATTAGTATAGCGGCGAGCACGTTCACGGTAAAATATATTATACTTATATAGTTATAGTTAATATATTTATTATTGATATATAATGAATCAAAAAAAAAAACTTAGCGGAGCTGCAAACAAAAAATGAAAATTGAAAATTGAAAATAATATTTCAAAACTTCCAAAAATATTTGATTTTTTTTCAAAACAAGAAGTAAAAGGTTTTTAGCAACTGTCGGTTATTAGTTTTATGTTTTATAATCTAGCTCTCTAGTTACATTTAAAACATTTTTAAAATAATTAATATTAATTTAGTTAAAATTACATTAATACAATAACTTCATTATACACTTTGATGGTTTAAAAAAAAATTAGGAAAATGAAGGATCACCAAGTGAAATTGAGTCTGTTGTATTGTCTAAGAAAACAAGTAGTCAAGTATCACACAACAACACTAGAAATATTAATGATTTACATAAAGCAGGCTCCAGTGATGTTCCATTGTAAGTAGTTTCATATGTTTTAAAATATTCCTTTATAATAATAAGTTACATATTTATAAATAATGTTGGCATTTTATAATTGCTGACTGGAACCAACCTTGTATGAAAAATAAATTAAAATTCCAGTATTTTCAATTGTGCCTAATTGTTTTAAAAACTAGCCTGAGATCTATTTAAATAAATATGTTTTAGTATTTTAATAATTTAAATTTTTATTGTCGTTTTAGAAGTAACAATGAAGAAAATGAAGAGGCACTTAGTAAAATTGAGTCTGTTATATTGTCAAAGAAAACAAGTAGTCAAGTATCACTCAATAAGACTGGAAATATTAATCTGGATATCGATGTTTTACATAAACCAGATTCCAGTGATATTTCAGGGTGAGTAATTTCACAATATTTTAAAATATTTCTTTATAATATATACAATTTGTATAAAAATGTTAGTTATTTATCTTTGTTGTTTAAATCTCCTATGTAAAATTAGTAAAATTTAAAATTAAACCTAACCAATAAATGTTGTTTAAAAAAAATAAATATCAATTAAATAGATTATTAGAGAATAAATTACTTAAACTTGTAACATAGCCATATAAGTGAAGCAAATAGTGATTATTATTAATTGTTTTCTTTTAATTTGTGGTAATTTTAGTTCTGATCCAGGATTGTGGGATTGAGACGAGAAAACAAGAGATTATATTTGTAGAAATGGATTCAGCCAAAATATTAATGCAGATTTTACACATTCCAAAAAATCTCATTGTACATAAATCCGGAGGTCATCGGACTCTCAAAAGATACTTAAATAAAGATTGGTTTAAAACTGTATTAGTCAATGGAGAGACATGCCAACGAGATTATTTATCCTACTCAGAAACAAATGGGTCAGTGTATTGTATCCCTTATTATTTGTTTAAAAACCAGACTGTTTTTTCTAAAAAAGGATTCTCAAATTGGAAATATCCAGAAAAATTGATAAAACATGAAAACTCAGAAGGACATAAAATTTGTGTATACAAAATGAAACAACGGGCAACTGATTTAGGCCGAATAGACACTACAATTACTCGTCAATTAAAAATAGAGACAAATTATTGGATTAATGTGCTAACTCGAGTATGTTCTGTAGTAAAGTCATTAGCTAGTCATGGATTACCATTTAGAGGAACTGAAGAAAAGTATGGATCTTCTGTTGCTAATAGTGGTAATTTTATTATGGCAATGAAATTAGTTGCAAAATATGATCATTTTTTGTGTCAGCATATAAGTAAATATGGGAATCCTGGTAAAGGAAATACATCATATTTATCTTTTTATACTTATGAGCAGTTCATAAGTATAATGTCAAAAAAAGTAGAAACAATAATTAAAGAAATCAAAGCGGCAACATACTTTTCAATTAGTATTGATTCAACCCCAGATATAACTCACATTGACCAACTTTCTTTTATTATAAGGTATGTATTACCAAATGGAGAACCAGTGGAACGTTTTATTGGGTTCATTGACGATGCTGGGCATAATTCCGAGTCGTTAACTGACGCTATATTTTCTATATTGAAAAAATATGACTTAAATACTTGTTTTCTTAGGGGCCAGTCTTATGATCACGCCAAAAATATGTCTGGCATATATTCCGGTGTCCAAGCAAGAATTAAAGATGTTATTTCCTTAACTGATTTTATTCTCTGTTCTGCTCATTCGCTAAATCTCATTGGAATGTGTGCTGCTAGTTGTTGCGAAGAAGCAAAAGATTTTTATTCATTTACGGGATGTTCAAATAATACGTGATTTGAACAGCCCCTTATACGTTTTTTGTCGTTTTTCTAACACCCCCTCCCCTATGTGACATTTTGTGGCATTTTGAAGAACCCCCACCCCCCACCCTGTGTGACGTGACAAAAAAATTTTTTTATAAGTTTACATTTTAATTGTAATAGTTTGTTTTTATAAAAAAATACAATTGATGAATATCTGTCTAAACCTAAATTTGTTCCCAAATTGGACTTTGACCTTCAAGTATTGGAGTTCCATGTTCTTCAATAATTTTTGAAGGCCAGTTGAGGTCAGAGGTATCAACATCATCTTGATCATACCACTCGATTGTTTCTTTGTCCGAATTTAAAAAGACACACATGAGTTGAGATAGACGTTGAGCAACTAAGCGTTGAGGTCTAACTTTTTGAATTTCATTCGAATATCCAATACTTGAGCAAACTGTTTTGTGTTGTTTCATTGATTTGATAGTTGCAAAATATAAACTGCAATTGGTACAAACTCTTTTTGGTAAGGAATTTTGAATGCTTGGACATGAGTAGTCGTATGGCAATCCATTGGGATACCTTTTTGTAACTGTCGTGGGCAAAATTGTTTTGCAAAGTGATAAGTTTAAAAAGAGAGATGCAAAGTTAATCTTTGTATTATTGCATTCAAGACCATCTTCTCCTTGGAACAAAGAAATTGGTGGTGGAAGAAAACCAGTTGGAATAAGATGAAACAGTGAGCTGCGACAATGACCACAGCATTTTTGATCATTACATTTTACAATTTGAAGGAAGTATTGACTTTCTCTGACATGTTTAGCATCCCACTCTGCTCCAAAATGTTTTAACTGTACACATTTTTCACTATTTGGTTTTATGTACTCGGCTTTAGTTTCAAATCCATCAATGACTGTGCTAGACCAAGTTTGTGCAAGAACTTCACCTGCTTTGGCAAAGTTTGCCTTCTCCATAACTTTGTCTGTTGTTTCTCCTCTTGAATTAAGATGGCTTCCAAAATGATCAAATGGAAATACAATTCCTGCTAGGTCATGGCTTAGCGGAGCCATTCTTCTCTCAACCCTGTTAAAGGCAATTTTTCCAGGAGCATTAGTGGCCACAAACATTGCATCAAGATCATGTTCTTTGCACAAGTCTTGGCACAATGAATTGTTTTTTCATATCTTGGATTTTCATCTGGCCCACCATCAACAGTTATAATCATGATTGGTTTGCTAACTCCATCTTCAGTAAATAAGCTGCTTTTAAATGCAGGAAGATGGTTTATTCTGTTCATGTCTTCTAAGTGACTAAGTGCTGTTGATGAATCATGTTTTGCACTTCTGATTGCTATGTATGTTGGGCCAGAGTATGTGACTGCTTGTTTTTCCATGCAATCCTTTTTAATTTCTATGGCTGCAATTACTGTGGTTCTATGGCTGCAATTACTTAAAATTTTGTTGCCCACGGGCGCCAAAATTTTAAATACGGCCCTGCTTAATAAGTGCAAAAAAAAAGTTTTACAATCTGTAACCATCATCCATTTCATAAAAATATAATTTGAAACTCTATCTAAGTGACATTAACAAAAAGCGCATTGTTTAAAAAAATCAAATAAAGTAATAAAACTAATTATTAAAATTAAATATTTTAAATGCACTTTTTTAAAAGACCTATTAGTATATATTTTAAGCACCAAAAAATTATTTTTTTATTAGCAAAAGATAGCTGCAAACCTAAATTTGAAGAACCCCTGAAAAAATTTGGAGCTTTTAACAAACTTCAGCTTTAACACTATAAAAACAAAGTAGTACTAAAAACTCGCGCAAGCGAGTTATTTTTTAAACAAAACAATTTAGGTAGGTTATAGGTTCTACATGGTTAAAGTTCAGTCCTACCCAAAAAAAATGGATAAGATGGAACAGAGACTTTTTTATACATTGCCACCGAAAAATGTTTCATAACGCCTTTTTCATTTCTTCAAATGTCCAGTTTTGAAGCAATTCTGCCCCACCGTGGAACGTTCCTTTTTGAAGCAAGAGATCCAGGGTTCGAAACGAGCTCTGGGAATATTTCGCTTTATTGGTAAGAAAGGAGGTGTAAACTTCCTAGTTCAATTCTATTCCGCGGTGCTATGTGACAAGACCGTTATGATTTCTTGGGAAAACAAAAATTCAAATATATATATATCTTTTTCCTATTCTTTTTTTTTTATTTGGTGATTCTTTAAATTTAATATTTTTTATTTTAAATTAAAATTTTTAAAACTATTGTTTTTTAGAGCTTTATGTTTTATTTTTGCCATATACTCAGGTTTTGCTAAGTAAAAGATATTTTTGTCAATAGATTTTTGGATAACTTTTAGGAATCTTTTTTATAATTTGCGTTGAGATTTTGTTTTTACTTTCATTTAAATTGAAATTATCAAACTCGATCATTGTAAATTTTGAGAGATGGGCAAACCACAAGAAATTATTTAAAACAAAAAACTCGAAAATGCAACTACGCTGTCAAAATATTTACGTTTTTTCTTTTTTTATTTAATAAATAAAAAAAAACACCCAATATATATCATGGTCAATCGTTAAAAACGCTCTCTTATTCATTAACATTACAAAAAATATTTTACTATCGATAGTAAAAAGGATTTATTCTCAAAAAACAAATGTCCAAATGTATTTACGAAAACAATTTTCTGTAAGATAACCCATTAACCAAAAGACTTATTTTTGACGTAAATTTTCTAATATAGAAATATTTTTAATAGAAAAAGATTGCAATTACAGCAATAATGAACATTTAAAAGGTTAGTAGTAAACTTCCGGTTATTTGAACCTTTATGTTTACTTTGAATAATCGAAAAATAACCAAAATAACCAAAATATTTCAAATAACTAAAAATCCACCTTAAAGAGAAGTATTTCAGATTAATAACTTCTAATAAATGCTAGTTCGATAAACAATGTGTGTGTGCGTGTGTGTGCGCGCGCGCGCGCGTGTGTGTGTGTGTGTGTGTGTGTGTGTGTGTGTGTGTGTGTGTGTGTGTGTGTGTGTGTGTGTGTGTGTGTGTGTGTGTGTGTGTGTGTGTGTGTGGGTGTAAACATATGTAAATAAATTAATATTTGAAGCTCATGAAGTGAGCATGGATTTTAAAATAATCGGAATATTTATAAATTTAGGTACGACATGCTTTTGACATCGTCAAAATTTATTTAATATATTGTTTAATTATTAATATAAATAATTAAACAATCCGACTATTGACAACGTCAATGTCGGATTGTTTAATTATATATATATATAAAAAAGGAAATGAAGCGATTTAAATAAGATACAATAAGTTTATTCTAATAATTAATAGAGGTTAATGTTAATTTTTTCTTAGCGTGGAAAATTTAACTAATGAATATAACTAAGAAATTTAACTAACGAATGCAGTGGTTTTGTTATAAGATATCTTTATTGAAAAAGTGTTAGTTAAAATTTTTGCAACTTTATCAAAGAAGATACAGTTATGGGTGAGAGTATATCTGTGAAAACCCTGCTCATTGTAAGATTTATTTTTTATGTATTTATATGCATGTAAGTATTTATGTATAAATTTATATATATATATATATATATATATATATATATATATATATATATATATATATATATATATTTATGCATAAATACTTACATATACATATATATATATATATATATATATATATATATATATATATATATATATATATATATATATATATATATATATATATATATATATATATCATAGATTATTAGTTTAATAGTATTACATCACATTTAATAATAATAATAATAATAATAACAATAATAATAATAATACTAATAATAATGATGATAATAATATTAATAATAACAACAATAGCAATAATAATAAAGTATTTATCCAACAAATAAGCAAAAATAGAGTTAAGTGATTTAAGATAGGGGGTAAACTATTCCATTTGCTTGTGATAGATTTATGACCATATTTTACCAAACAATGCTTTGGGATAAATAATATAAGGTTACTAAAAAATCAAAGATATTAACTTTTTTTTAGTGGTAAAAGTTTGAGAATAGGAGAGATTTACTTGTTTATGATAACTGTATAAATTTATTTGATTATATAAATTGTATAAATTCATTATCATTGTAATTCTTAAAGGATCATTTAGTAGTTATGAAATTTGTTTTTTTAGAAAAGAATAATAGGAATTCAAACAAATGTTTTGTGATCTGTAATTGATACTGTAATTGAGGTTGCTTAGAATTAGATTAGGAATTTGAAAATTTGAAAAGTTGTTTTAGATTTACAAGTTATAAATGTTGGTTGAATAACCATTATGTATAACTGGTACTTTTTCAGAATAACCTGTTAATTTTCAGAATTAAATTTTTCAAGTAAAGGCAATCAGAAAAAAAAAGGGTTCATAAAAAAAAGATCAGATCAAAACAATCAGAAAAAAAATTACTTAAAACTCATCAAAGTATATACAGCCATGATGATATTTTTCTTAAATAGATTGATGGTTTTAATAAAGGTAGATTATCCAATTCTGCAATCCCTTGATAAAATTTACAAAGTTGTTGTGATCCCAACAATAAAATTGATAAGATTGCTGCATCACTGCAGCTAACTATAATGTTTTTTGACTTCTAAATATCTGGGGGTTTCCATTTCTGTGCATGATTTTTTATTTTCTTTGTTTTAGCAATTAAAAGCTGGGACTTAGAGCAATATGCATACTGTTATGATTTTCTTAAAAAATATTTATAACAAAAATATTTTTATTATATTTTAGGCTAACTGAATAAATTAAATATATACTTTGATCTTTTTATTTTTTTTGCATAATAATATAGCTACAGTTTGAAAATAAACAAAATTTTTCAAAACGCTATACTTTAGCTCGAAGTAATTGGTAACTTTCATTTCTCATTGAAAATATATTAAATATGAGTCGTAGAAGTATAATATTTTACTTAAAATACTCACAAGCAATTTATTTTCTTAAAAATATCTACATGAAATTTACAAATTCGCAATTTCCGTGCGTGACTTCCTTGCATGATCATTCATGAGCTGCATTTAAACAATTGCTGTGACTCTATGATTCATAGTGCAATCCTGTAATTTTTTGGAAAACTTTACTAATGTTTAAAACATTTGAAAAAGTATATAACACTGAAACTTATATTTTTTGAGGAATTTAATTTTATTTATTTACTAAATAAAATTTGAGTTTTTTTGTTCTGTGAGTGATTCCGTTTCAAACTTAATTTATTCTATGTTAACATTGCTATTGTATACCATTTTTTATTTACAAAATAATTATATAGGTTAGAATTAAATGAGAGTAAATTGGAGATCACCAGTTTTATTATTATGAAAATAATAGACAAAACTAATACAAGTTTCCGTGCGTGATTTTTTGGAAACGCCTATCTGATTAATTCATATTTCATTTAATGTACAAATACATACACAACAAGCTTAAAAATGCGGTGTAATGTAGTGGTAGAGCGGTAGTGGTGTAGTGGTAGAGCGCTCACTTCATAAACGAGAGGTTCCGAGTTTGATTCCCACCATGTCCCTGGTAGTACCGCGCTCAACTTATTTCTCTGCGCAGCAGCCTTGTTCGTCAAGGTTCGTGTTTCGGAGTTATAGAGTTGGGAGAGGGTTATAACCACAAGTAACGTCCTCATCTGTAATGGCCTTCTTGGCCTTGGGTAGGTTAATTTAAAACAAAAAAAAAAAATCTTGTTACGAAAGGTATATTGTTGGAAAAGGAAGATGCAGGTGTAAAACGATCTCAGACAGAAACAGGGTTTGACTATAAGAATTTGGCAATTGACATTGGAGAGAAATTAATAAACTAATAATTTCCTTTGCGCACTTTCAGGAATATTTCCATCTCTGACAGTGAATGGACTTTTAGCAATTGCAAATGTTTGTCAGGTAAATTTGGAAAATGTCTAGAAATGTTTTTTTCAAGAACTTTAAAGTGTTATTTGACAAAAAGTATTGTTCTCCTCATTATTTTATGTTCAATGTACTTAAATTTTCCTTAAAGAAAGCAGTCAAGTTAGACAGTATGTAAAAAGTTATTTTCATTCACTTTTGTTTGCCAAAGTTGGATTTTTTCTGACAAATCTAAGCATGCTGTATTTAGGCATTAAAGCAATAAATTCAATTTGTTAAGATTTGTTGGATTTTTTTACCAAGCAAAGTGTAGTTTAGATTTTTAATTAAAAAATGATTTTAATTTAATCATGAAGATCAAACAAAACATTGGATGCATCCAACTCAATGCAAAGTTTTAAAAACAGATGGCTACTTAAAGCACAAATTTTTACAACATCCACAGCACTTACATTGTTTTTCATTATTTGTTGACATTTGTGCAGCAAAGTCTTTATTGCTAACACTTGTGGATAAACCAAACAGTGAGTTCTGATGACTTATGGTGATGCATTTATAACGGAATGTTGAAATCTGCATCCTAACATAGCCAGAGTCCTATCTGTGAAAGTACCACAATACATTTTCCAAATGGATGTCATGGTTTTTAAAAAAGAACCAACTTTATCAAATACTTTTGTGCAGTAGTTATGGTTTCAAGTGGTTTGCAAAAAAGTAAACCAGTAACTGAGAGCAGTTTGCCACATCTGTTGGTTCATTAAGTTGGATGGTAAGTATTCTAAAGGGAGCAGATTCCATTTCCTGGATTACCTGCTTAAAAGTATCAGCAGTTAAGTCATCTATTCTTCTACTGACAGTGTTATCAGACAAATTCATTGTATTCAATTTGATAACATATTCAAGCATAAATCAAACAATGGGTTTGGTTGCTGGCAACAGCAATTTTTTAGCAATGATGTAAGGTTTTTTAAAACAACAGCAATAAATATTCCCAATATCGCAAAAACGCGGTAAAAAATAAATTCCTGTGATTTTAATAAAACTATTTATAGTAAAACAAAAAGCAATCAAAATAAAATGCAAATGTTCTTATTGACTTAGTATTGAAGAATAAATCAGCAATCTAATTTTTTGCCTGTTTTGATATATTTAATAATATTACTCTGTTAGCTTAATTAAGAAATGGTTAACGATTTTTGTATTTCTTTACATTTTTTTTAATTATTAAAATGAATTTTTCAAAAATAAGTTGATGTTTCTATAGTGTGTCCTCTTTTTCGCTTTTGAAACTGAATGCTGCTAATTTATCAGTAATGTCTTCTTTGGCACTGTCTATTTCATTGTCATTTAATTTAAGATAAATGGTACTTAGTAAAAAACCTATACCATATAAAAATCAAGTTTAAAAAGTTTCTATTATGAATATTTATTTTTATTATTAAGGATATGTGGTATGTTACAAACATTAAATCAAATAAAATTTAATTTATGTTTTTACAAAATTAAAAATATTCTGAAGTTTTAATTTTTATAGTTTATAGTAGTTTTCTGTAGTAACTTTCTATTTACATTGCATTTGTATAGTAATTTTCTATTTGTATTTCATTTGTGCATGATTCTATTCAAATTGCGTTTCCATGTGCACTTGGTAAAAATAGTTAACATTCCATTCTAAGAATTAGCTGTAACAACTTCAAACTGTTTATTCATTATATAAGCACAAAATAGAAAAACAAAATAGAAATACATATATATATATATATATATATATATATATATATATATATATATATATATATATATATATATATGTATATATGGCTATTTCCACGATGGAAGAGATAAATTTCGTGTTTAAAAATTTCTTTTTTCAAAAGGTTTTATTTCTTTAATTATAGTTTAAACACCTTAAAATTATTGTTAAAATAAATTTTGAGTAGAAAATGTTTGAACCGAGTAGATAAATTTGATGAATGTTAGCAACTGTTTGTTCTTTTTATTATTCGAAAAAGTGAGTAAAATTTGAGGGCGAGTTATTGCAATATTTTAAACAAACATATCCATATTTTTGTTTAGAAAGAATCTTTGAGATTACATATGTCTTGAGTAAAAATTCAAGTGTTTTTTTGTCACATACACATCTGAAAAAATTACGTTGCGTCACTGAACTAAAAGCTAAAAAAGTTTAATTATCACATTGAAATTATGCTTTATGGCGAGGTTTTTTTAGAAATTATATATTTTAATGTAAACTTTTAATCATTACTAAAAAAAAAATTGGTCAAAAAGCATTGTATTAACATATAGTTATAGTTTAAAAGCTGTTGCGTCACTGAACCCATCGACAGGATAATTAGCGTTTTATAAAATAGCGCTGTAAGTCAAAATATCATCCAAAAGTTCAGATTTCGTTGTGGGTTTTTAAAATTTTCAAATTCGAATAAATTTTTGCATTTTAGTATTGTGAAGGGCTATTAGTAAATATTAGTAAACTTTTGGATTTATGTTAACAATTTCTTATAAAGTTGTAAATTTTTAAGAAATGGAATCAAAATTAGAAGTAAAAAAAAAAATGTTATGCATAATACCAAGCTAATTATGTTTCTCGGAATGCTGATAAAAAGAAAGAAATGTCCAGAGTTAGATCTAAGAGATATCGAGAAAAATTGAAAGCCTATCCTAATAAAAAAGCAGCTTGTGCTGCTAAAGCAAAATTAAGAGTTTTAAAAGTCGCGCTTTAAAAAGAAAACTTTTAAATCAATATCAAAGACCAAGCTCATCTTTTAAAAACGTTCAACAAAGAGGAAAAGCATTGAAAAAAGTTTTAAAAGCACTACCAACTTCAAAGGAGAAATAATCTGAAATTCTTTCTATTCTTTCAAATAGCTCTGCTTGTAAAGATAATTCGGGTCTACCTCCAGCATGTTCAAAGCTGTATGGTCTTTTTGAAAGCGATGTTTTAGCAGTTGTAAACTTTTATAATGAAGATGAAGTTTCCCAAATATCACCAAACAAAAAAGATGTCACTCGAATTCAATTATCTGACGGAAAAGCAAACAATATTTAGATACGTCATTTATATTATATGCTAAAAGAAGATTTCGAGTTATTCAATGAAAAGCATCTGCACATAAAAATTGGACTCAGCAAATTTTGCGACCTTCGTCCACGCAATGTAAAATCAGTTACAAAATTTCCGCATAATGTTTGTGTTTGTAGTTTGCATGAAAATATGCGATTTGCCTTAAATGCATTAACAAAATCAATTCAAGCGCCTTCAATCAAAGTTGGATCTGAAATGATAAATAACTTTGTTTGTGAACCGTACACATACGATTGCGCCTATGACAAATGCGTTGCATGCAAAGGTATGAAACAGTTCGATAAACACTTGCAAACTGTTAATACATTTGGTTTTGAAGTATCCTTAGACGAGTGGAGAAAGCCTGAAACTAAAACATATGCAAACATTGAAAAAATTTCAAAAAAGTCTACTGTAACAGAACTCATCCAACACATATCAGCGATGCGTGAGTTAAACACGCATTTGTAAAGAAAAACCAATCAACAATTTTTAATAAACTGAAGGAGGTTTCGATGAGCGTTAATTCTGAAATTGCGGTAATCCAAGTTGACTGGGCTGAAAGCGCTAGGTGTTTATCAAAATGAGCCACAAGCAGCTCATTTTGGTCAAAATCAAGTTTCTATCATGACCCTAGCAGTCTGGAACATTGAGTTAAAAACATTTGCCATAGTTTCAGATTCAACTGATCATACTAAGTCTTCCGTTATACCATACATTGACAAAATCCTTCACTTTATTCCTGATCAAGTCAAAGAAGTACACATGTTTAGCAATAATGCCACTTCTC
>NC_088933.1:38040000-38235000 GCF_038396675.1 Hydra vulgaris
AACTCTAATATTTAATACAATTTGACAACTCTAGGTGTTTCAAAATGCGCTAAAAAAAAAGAAAATTTTTAAGATAAATTATCTAACAAAAAGAAATTTCGTTAGATAATTTATCTTAAAAATTTGAAAAGAAAAATATATTTATATTACATTTTTAAAAATTACTATTCTATGCAAAGTGCTTTGTAAATTATTAAATACATAAATTATTTTGTAAATATATTAAATACATAAATTATGTAATTATTAAATGCATAATTAAATATATAATAAAAATGTATAATAAAAAAATTTGAAATTATTAAATACATAAATTACTATGTAAATATATTAAATACATAAATTATTAAGTTAAATAAATATATTAAAAACATAAATTATTAAGTACTTATTACTTTATTAAATTAAAGTAACAAATTAATTATAATTTTACAACGAATCCATTCTATTTTAATTATCAAAGAAGATTATACGTAATTACATTTATATAAAATGTGTTTTTTATAAATCTTTTCAAACTTTTTTCTAGGATAAATTTATTAACACTTTTAATGGCGAAAATTTTTAGTGTGAAAACAAACATTATGTAACAACTCAAATTTAATAGTGTTATAAAAAGTACTGGTTTCTTTAATTTGTTTGAAATTTATTAAAACTATCAGACAAAAAATAAAATAAATACAAAAAATAAAATAAAATAAAAGTAAAAAAATAAAATAAAATTATAAATTTAAATTAATAACTAGTTGCAACGTTTTAATATAAATGATAAAAATCAGGCTACTTAATTAAAAAAAAAATGCTTTAGTGTCTTTTGAAAAATGAACTAACTCAAAAAAAAAGATGTATTTTTTATTGACATAGCCGTGTGTTTAACTTTTGTTTTGTATAAAAAATAAAAAAGTTCAAAAAATAAAGTTTATATACAATATGGAGTTTACTAATAATTTTTGGAACAACTAAAATGATTAGAAAGTAGATGCACATAAAATATGGGTCAGACAAAATGACCGATAAATGTCATTTTTCGCTGGACAAGTGCTGGACAATGTTTATGTTCAGCGCTTATTTTGAGCCCTGTATATATATATATATATATATATATATATATATATATATATATATATATATATATATATATATATATATATATATATATATATATATATCACATATATACAGGGTTCAAATTAAGCATATCGCAAACCGCAAATGCTTTTTACACCTTGGCGATTATTTTTTTTATTATTATTTTTTTGTTGTTTATTTTTTTCTTTTCTAATTTATCGTATAATTGCCAATCTTAAAATGAATGTCAAACTAAATTTAACTTTTGAATAGTTGTATGATCATTTTCTCTCTTGCACTGAGATTTTTATTTAACATAAAAGGCTTTGAAATTTAAATTACATTAAATCTCTGCGTGGAAGCCGAAAATAATTTAAATTTTATATTTAGTTTGATTTACTGAATGGATAAAGTACATCACGGTTAATTAACCTATAAAACTAAATCAAAACAACCAGTTAATTTAGTGCAGTAACTTGCAGTTACTCAACTATTTAATTTACTTAATATAGTCAAAGGCTGACAAAAATTTAAAACAATTTTCATGCTCAGTAATTATAAATTTAATTGCAGTGGCATCTGTGATACCCAGTGACATAACGAGGGTCATTCCTGAAAGTTAAACATATATCAAGCTACAGTAACAATATCAGATTTAGATCATAGTGGAAGTGAGAAAGCAAAGTTTTATTTAAGTCATAAACATTTTGAATTCAGTAAACTCCTAGTTATTATTATATTCGAATCAATTTTCATTCCCTGTAATTTTTCCTTAACAAACTCATGCAAATATCCATCAGTCATTTAAAACAGCAGTTATTTGAAATTTCATTTATTCAAATTAATTTTTGCTCCACTTGTTAAACACCCGTCAGTTATTCAAAGTTTTCCTTTGGTTTAAGATACCATTGCATTTCAAAGTATAACTTTCTCGAATATATGTATGTATATATGTAAAAAAATAATGTTATCAAAATATTAAAAAATTGAACACATTAAAAGTAGTGCAATGAAACTTTTAACATGGCGTCCTTTTAACATGGCAATACCATGCCTGTACCGTGGGGATCATCAGGTGCAATCGACTTTTTTACGTAAAAAAGTTTATCTCATTCTTCGCTCTTTAGTTTCTTACAAAGTTTTTCAACATTCTAATAGATGTTTTTAATAACTTGAGACTATGAAAATAGCCGGGTTTTTTTAAAATAAAACGCAGAACAGCCTATCAGTATAGCATAGTTCGTGATATACATCTTTCTAGGTTAATGAATTATTAGTTAAAACTTACTAAATTAAATCGTTTTTTTTTTTTAAACTCTCTTTGTTTCATGCAAATTTATAAAATTGAGCAAAAATGTCAAACTATTTTTGTTTCTTGTTTTAAAAGTAGAAACATTCTAATGCAAACCAGTGATTATTGCAAATGTTAAACCAAAAATTAAATTATAAAATTTTGAATAAAAAAAAATGAATTATTTTACTTTTGTTCAAAGAAATATTTTTCTATAAAAAATAATTGAAGCATATACTTAAACTTTATTAAACGATTTATTAGATTTATGATTTTCATACAAGTAATTGGCATTATATAGAACATTATATATACGGTCTCTTAATTTTGTGCAAGAGAGCGCAGTATTATATATTTTGAATCTTACTTATTTTCATTTAAACAATAGGAACTATTTTCTAACTTCTCTTGTCATTTTTACACTAAGACATTTTTTGTTTTCCTGTCAAAAAAAAGTATTTATTAACAATTACTTTCATTAACTGACAGTATTAATTAGAGATATTTGATAAACTGTTAAATTTTTTTATTATAAAAAACTTTTGATTATGCTGATTTAACTTAAATTGCTAAATTTGCTAAATTGAATATGGATAAAAAGGAAATATTACTATATTTTACATTTGATTTTTGGATAACGAAACTTTTAAAATGTCGGCAATTCCATACTAATTATAACTTGTTAAGGTTATGAAAAAAAAGTACAAGAATACACTAACCAATACAGTTGACAGTAGTATCAGATATAAAAATTCGTGAAAGGATATGTGAGATCCTGGTTTTGCATTACAAGTAGAACCAATAACAGCACTTGTCGGCATTATAAATTTTGATTATAAGTTTACAATACTTTATAACCATCAAATTAAAAACATGAAGTATGTATAGTTTTGCCTGTTTTATATAATTAACATTTAACAAAAGGGTTATTCCATATCAAATCACCTAAAGGCTCCCAGGGTACCACCTCAGATTTGCTTTAAATTTTGACCACACACAGATCTTATGAAAAAAATACAATCCAGAAAATTTCAGCTTGATTGACCAATTTTTTCAAAAGTTATGATTGAATTAAAAATGACCAAAATCAGAAAAATTTGTGTATCAGGAGCTTACAGCAGTTTTTTTCGATTTTTAACAAACCATAACTTTTTAAATAAAGATGGTGATCACCTGAAATTTTGTTGAGTAATAGTTTTTCACCCAAATAATCCATTATTGCAGTTGTTTTCGACTGATTTTTTTACAGTTTTTGAGTTATTGTACCTTAAAGTTGCTAAATATTGCAACATAAATATTTTTTTGAACTTTAACGTGTTACAGTTTAATACTTACTTACAGCAAGTGGAATTTTTTGTTACCTTTGTGTACTTAGGGTCACCACTTATTAGAATAATCAAAATTATGCATTAAAAATTAATTTAGCACATGAAGCAGCCTATTGAAAAATCACTTTTTTTAAAAATTATGATAAATTACATTGACTTTGTAGGCATAGAAAATAGCGTAAACAGTTGAAATAAATTATGAAATTTTTTAATGTTGAGGTTCTATATATTACAAAAAGACCTATACTCTATCTTATGACATAATTGTAGCCTTTTGAGAGTGATAACATTTTTAAAAAGAGAGCAAAAAAATACCACTTACCAAATGCAAAATTTATACCTCAAATTTTATACAAACTATACTGTAAAAAAGTACATTCAAAGAGTAAGATAATCAGTTAAAAGAAAAAGTATGTATACATGAAACTAATTAGCTTATCTCTGATTTATATAACTCATAATACTGTCATAGTCATTACTAGCAAGAATAGAGATGTAACCTAAGCAGATGCTAATTTTGCAATCAATTTGATATATGGTTTCCAAGAAAGATCAGAAGTAAAAGTTAATCCTAAAAGACAAAGGGTAGATGACTCATTGATTACATTACCATTCATAAATATAGGAAGATCTAGATTGTTGCGATAACGATTAATAAAAAAAAATTAAGTTTTATCTGAGTTAAAGTTCATCAACCACTGAGAGCCCCATGTTGCAGCAGAAGTGAGATTATTTTTAAGCTCAAATGCCCCCTCCAAGCAATCAGAGAGTGTTGGCTTTTTATCAAGACAAGAATAAATGGTAGTATCATCAACGAACAATGCCACCTTAAATGTGAGAATTTCTTGGAGATCTTTAATATAAATTAAAAAGAGTATAGAGCCAAGGATAGATCCTTGAGGGACCCCTAAAGTTACAGGATGTGAAGAAGAGTGCTGTCCATCGAGGACAACTTTCATACTACGATTGGTAAGGAAGGATTCAATAATCCTGATACACAGTAAGAAGAGAGCTTTTGGAGAAGACCAGCATGCCATATTTTATCAAAGACTTTAGAAATGTTGAGAGCAATAGTCTTAACCTCTCCACATCTATTGAATGCGCAATAAAATTTATTACAGTTAACAAATCAGCAGTGGAATGAGAAGACCAAAATCCATATTGATGATCAGAAAGTTTATTAGATTCAATATTAAGTGTTTTTTAATTAAAGAAAACCTTGCTTATGATAGTAAGTAGGCTAACGGGGCAGTAGTTAGACAAGTCAGATCGCTCTCCAGAATTTTTGAAAATAGGGATAACAGATGCTGCTTTTCACCAGGCTAGAAAACAAGACTCTGATAAGCACTTCTTAAATAGTTTTGAAAGTATAGATAACAGCTCCGGAGAACACTTCTGCAAGACTATAACAGCTATGTTGTCCAGGCCACAAGCTGTGGAAGAGTCTAAGCAGAAAATCATTTTAGATACAGAAGCTGGAGTGATATGAATGTCAAGGTATGGATCAACCTATTTATCAGTTCAGGTAGAACACAACTAGTGGAATCTAGAGGTGATATTGGTGAAAAGTTCTTAGCAAACAATTCAACTTTGTCTTTAGGCAACCATCGGAATTAGGGTTGGCATTCAGCAATGCTGACCTAATTACTGACCTCAAAATGTTTGAGGTTGGCAAAAAATTGTCAACCTCGTTTCTATATTTTATGATAACTCCTTTATGTCAAATTTTTTTTACCAACTTGATACCGACCTCTAACAGTTTTAGGATGGCAATTTATTGCCGACATCATTATTTCTAGTTTCGAGCATTGCTTTAGGTGAGGTGAAAATATCTGAACCATACATAAGAGGTGAAATAACAGATTTGTTCTTATTATCGATACTGTTAAAGATTCTCCAAAGAGTCATGAGAGCCTATTTGTTTGATGAAATGCGAGGTTTCATGACCTGAGAATAGCAGGCTTTGGCATTAGAAAAAATCTTTTTACAATGGTTTCTAGCAGTAGTAAACAGGTGTTTGGTTTCTAAAAAATTGTTTTGCTGATAGATATGAAAGTAATGGTTATGATTGGAAGTTGCAGCAGCACAATGAGAGGAAAAACCATGGAGAAAAGTGAGGTTTAAGTTGAAATTGTCTAGGTTTTTTGAGTTTTATAGTTTTTGTTACTTAAGTCATTTTAAATTTGTTAAAGAACTTGACTCAAAGCACAGATAGTACTCTGTACACTATTTAATAGTCCAAGCAACTGCCTCATTGCTATTAATAAACCTCAAGCCGTAACAATGGGCTCCTAATTAGGCCTCAACAATGCACACCAAAAGTACAAACAGAAATACTATCCATGCGCAACAGGGCACTATTAGTACTCTGATATTTTACAGTTGTTGATAGAATCAGCCTCTCTGAAAGCTTCCACAGAGTTTGGGAAACCCGACTACCAGTTGGTCTCAGCATCATAACACTCAGTTTGAGAGCTGTACCCTCATTAGGAGGTAATGGAATGAGTCTAGTCATAAAAACAGAAACTCAAGCAAAACCCATGCATTAAGTCAAAAAGATCCAGCATTCAACCTCCTAAACCTCCTAAATTATAAATACATCGGCGCCAGTCTAATAGATGAAAGAAAGGGTGCAAGGCTGGTCAACAGATAGAATCTGTTTACCCCTTAAATCTTTGCGTTGGAGGCCTTCTAGAAGACAGTAGCCGGATGCATTTAACATCTCCCCAAGATGTGTATTTTTATTGAGACACCATCTCTAGATGTTCAATATAGCAGTGTTAATGCCAAAAACTTCTTTTGAAACCACTCTGTAGAAAAGACACAAAACTTCTTCGTTCATATACAAGATGTCAGAGAGGTTGGACGACTGGAACCTACCTGAATTATGAAAGAGAATAACTTGCATCCTGATGAATTATGTCAGGCATTAAAGTAAGAATATTTTGACTGCTGTCCAATGCTCACTGAACACAGTAAAAACAATCAGACATTAAGAAAGTATTTGCAATGATTACTACGAGGCTGTAGCAAGAAAAAAGATCCGTAACAGGCGATCTGATTGAGTTCTTACAGCAGAACTCCTCAAAGATCTGCAGGAAAAGGTGTTGAAGAACCCTGGCTTTGGAGTTTGGGCTTCGTCACATGAAATAAATGTTTCACCCTCCACTATGAAGCTTGCACTAAATGATGACCTTTGCCACTACTCATACAAATGCCACAAAGGTCAGCTGCTTACAGAAAAGGCCCATCAAAATTGTTTGATAAAAGCAAAGAAACTTCTAAGCAAATGAAACATCCTGCTGAACCACAAACAATTTGGTTTCCTTTTCGACGAGAAAAACTTGTTTATAGTATTATAGTTTCTGTGTAATTTTTTTTTCAACTCATTAAATTTAGTAGTTACAAAGAAGATTTTCCTTATGAAACTGTCAAGTTTATTCCAAATACCCTGTATATTTAGTATTGTTAACAAATGGTGTTTGATGTCAATCTTGTTATCCAGGAAATTTATTCCTGTATTTTCTTTTCTTAAAAAGAAATATAAAAACCAGATGGATTTCTTTTGTAAAAAAAACAAACTGGCAATCAATTTCCTCATCAGTATTCTGTTTAAAACATTCTGGTTTTATTAAATTATAATTATAATAATTATAAACAAAGTAAAACAAAGTGAAAAGTTTGGTTTTATTAAAACTTCAAAACTAGTTCCTATTATTTATCCAGATTCTATAAGAACACCAACTAAACTATCTACAATATTACTACTAAGAAAATATTCTTAAGTTATTTTTCAGAAGATGAGTATCAATCATTTTTAGCAAATCATTACTTATGAATCAATCAATGAATCAAGATTATTTATGAAAATATGACCTATATATGAATAAAAAATGACTTATACGAAATTGTTTCTAAAATTTTTTCCTGTTCTTATTTGTTGTTGTCTTATTTGTTCAAAAAATTTTGAACAAATAAGACAACAACAAATAACAAAATATTGTGTTATTTTTATCTTTTTTACAATTATTTTCAGACAAATTTTAAATATATGAATGTAATGAGCTTTTTTTGATTTTAATAAATTTATTTAAATATCTTTTTTACATAGACCAGAAGCAACCAAATCATTACATACTACAAGTTTTAATAAAACAAATGTTGCCTAGTTTTTAAAAATCTGGAAGCAATTTTTAGAAAATATAATTTTAATTTTAATCATATCTATATTGTCTAGTCTAATGACATATAGATTTTTTGTACAAAAGAAAACTGTTTAAAAAATGAGAAATATAAAAAATTGCCAGTAAAAAAGATAAAAAAGTTGGAACAGTTACATTAGCAGAGAGGTTTACTCTCAGGTGCTTAATACAAGGGGAGTGAGAATTTTTAAAAGGAGGGGGTTTTTTAATAAGCCTGGGGTGGGTGGGAAAAATTAATAAGCATCCCCTCCCATGTATTAAGAACTTAAAATACTGGTTACAATGCTTGCCAAAAGAAATGCTTTAGGAAATACTGCTCCTCCATTTATGGTGTTTCATAGAGTGTATTCTAAAGACTCAATGGTACCCAGTGCTCCACTAGGAACAGTTAGGATAGCTCACATGTTAGGTTGGGTGACATATTTGGTAGATTTGATTTACTTATAAAACATTTTATTCCATTAACAAATGTTCAAAAGTGCAACCATTATTTTATCATTTTCTACATTATATGTGCTACAACATGTTTTATACAATAGAGCATTTATTATTGTATTTAATTTAGCAATTAATAGTTTATAAAAGTGAGCTTAAAAGGTAATTCAAAGTCAGTATGATTAATACATTTGGACTAGAATATAAAGCATGTATAAACAATCTACCTCTGTTTATTTTGTTACCTAAAAATATTTTAAAGAAAACAGTTATCACAACAGTAGGCAAAGGACTTCCAGTTAGGCAATATACTGCAATAGTGGCAAGTATTATTGTAAGTGTTATTGTTAAACTCTTTCAATTAATAGACAAATCAAGTTTTTGTCCAGATGTAATAAATGAAGGGAGATAAGAAAGTAAGGGGGAAGGGGGCATTAATAAACAGAAGGGTAGGAGTTTTTTTTTATAGGAGTTATTTTCATTTCTATAAGTGAGTTTATATTTTCTAATTTTTAAGACCTAAACCAATCTCAAAAGTTAGAGAATAATTACTGGAAAATTTTTTTATCACAAGTAAAATTTAATAAACAGGGGAACAGGGTCTTAAGGTGAGTTTCCACTGATCCGTTTTTCTACAGGAATGGGATGGGAAAGGGAAAATACTCACGTGAGCATGCGTAGTTTTATTTTGGGCAAATCAAACTTATAATATGCATGCCCATGTCATTATTTTCCCTTCCCTTCCCTGTTGCCGTGAAAAAACAGATAAGTGGAAACTCACCTTTAATAAGCTCAGGGTTGGTGGGAAAATTTTCCAAAAATTAATAAACATCAACTTCTGTGTATTAAGCACTTAAGAGTATCACCTTTTTTTTTTCCTTTTTGATTTTACATAATTCCTTTTTTATAATTAACAAATTTATTTAAATTTGACCATGTTTTTTTTCTTTTTAAGAAAAGATTACTCTCCGATTCTTTGTAGCAACTCTAACTAAACTATTCTGGACAACATTTGAAAAAAAAAGTTGAGCTACATTGGCATTTTAGTAATTATTCTTGCCTAAATATGAATGATGTTAAAAATAGATTTATATGCTTAGATAATATTGCTAATGATGACATTTATATAATAGTTTTAAGTATATTATATATTTAGTATATTGAATCAATATGCAAAATATATAATGTACTTAAATATATAATGTAAAAAGAAAATAACATGTGATTAAGTTATGTTTAAAAAAGTAGTTTTATTTAGGTGCAACGTTTTTTTTGGCATACGAGTTGTCTAAAAAACACATTCCACTAACATCTGATTTATCAAAGCACATGTTTGCTGCCTGTTTGGGAGAAACTGTAAGATTTTTATAAAATTTTATTAATATCAGTTTATTCTGCTTTCTTTAATTACCTTAACTTACTTATTTGCATATTTATTTTGTTAAGGTTAATATTTTGCAGTTATAAGGTTGAAAGACATATTATAAGTTTTAATTAAAAAAAAGTAACAACTTAAGTGGACAACATAAAATAAATATATATATATATATATATATATATATATATATATATATATATATATATATATATACACATATATATATACACACATATATATATATATATATATATATATATATATATATATATATGTATGTATGTATATATATATATATACAGTGTCTCAAAAAATTATCCGACCAAACACTTTTTTAAATATTTTTCCGAAAAAAAGTGCTGTATTTTCGTAAATTCAGACTTTTTTGGTAAACTCAAGATTAATAAAAACAATAGAACATGTTTTTAAATAGATTTTCTTTATTTCAATGTAAAATATGAATCACAAAGTTTTCATTCTTTAAATAAATGAACTTAGGTCGTTTTTTTATTGTCAAAAAAATATTCGACCAAACGCATTATTTGTTCCATAATAAGTTATTATATAACAAAACAATTATTTTAATACTTTGTTGGGCCTCCCTTTGCTTGGATTACAGCTTCTAGACGTCTAGGCATTGATTCGACTAAAGATTTTGTTTCTTCTGATTGAATCTTTTCCCAGGCTTCTTCAATTGCCACTTTGAGGTTTTCTTTTTTGGAAAATGACCGATCTCCAATTTTTCGGTCTACAATTTCCCACAAATGTTCAATGGGATTAAGGTCCGGTGATTGTGCAGGCCATTCCAAGACCTCAACATTATTTTCAGCAAACCACTCCTTTGTTTTAGTGGCACAATGCTTGGGATCGTTATCTTGCTGAAATGTAAAATCAGATCCTAGCCGAAGTTTTCGAGCAGATGACTTCAAATTTTGCTTTAATATGTTTCTGTATTGGACCTGATCCATTATAGTATTAATAAATTGGAGTTTTCCAACTCCCTTCCAAGCCATTGAACCCCATACCATCACGTTATCGCCACCATACTTGACAGTTCCTCTCACGCAGCTTAATTTGTAGGCTTCTCCGGTTTTTCTCCAAACTTTTTGGGCTCCATCAGATAACTTTAAGTTAAATTTCGATTCGTCGCTCCACAGGATCTTTTTCCAGAAACTTAATGGCATGTTTTTGAACTTCTTAGCAAACTCCAATCTTCTTTTCATGTGTTTCTTACTCAAATATGGTTTATTACGCACAAGTCGTCCTTGAAATCTCTGGTCTCGGATACGATTTCTGATTGTCTGATGGGATAATTTATTCCATAATTCTCTTCAGCTTGCTCAGCCAGTTTTCGAGCAGAAATGAAGCGATTTTTTTTGACTTGTATAATTAAGTTTCTATCAAAACTCTTAGAAGTCTTTTTTTTGCGACCCTGGCCCTCTTTTGTGGCTGTTGTTCCGATCAAATTATACTTCTTCATTATGTCGGATACTGTATTATGAGGAATTCCAGTCTCTTCCTGCACCTGACGATAGGTTTTACCCTGATTGACTAGATCGACAGCTAAATTTCTCTGAGAAACAGTCCAGTGACGTTTACCTCCAACCATTTTACTTAAAAACACATTAAACCTTTTTTTTATACAAAACTTTTTTTTTACTACAAAAAAAACAGTTTTTTGTTATCAATTTCATTAATTGTATAAAAATTTGCTAAAATATTTCAACAAATTTCACATAAAATTAATTAAACTTACATAAATATGGCTTGGTCGGATAATTTTTTTACAAGCTTATTCAGTACTAAGTTTCTTTTAGGTCAAATAATAAACCAACTGAAGCATGAATCAAATAAAATGAACACTTAATAACATACTATTCCCAATAGAATTAAAATGACAGACAAAATAAGTATCGCTATTCATTGTTTTTAGTATAATTTAGAGCGTAAACATTTTTTATTGGGAAAAACTTTTTTGGTCGGATAATTTTTTGAGACACTGTATATATAAATATATATCAGGGTGTCCCAACCGCCCCCTATATTCTAAAAAAGATCTTTTCATTTTCTTAAAACTTTCCATTGGTTCTCACAAGCAGCTTTGTTAAATTTTTTCAAAATTTTATTGGATTTAAGGGGAGCACAAGACCCTTGAACATTTACCAGGTCCCTAATATTATAAAAATAAAAGTTTTTCAAAAGTATGTCATGTTCGGTCTCAAAAGAAGCAAAATTAAATAAAATTTACAAAAATAACAATCATTTTATAAAAACATTATTAAGATTTTTTTTGGAATTATTATTAAAAAAATACTTTTTTCATTTTTAGTTAAAAATTGTCATTTTTCTACAATTTTTCTACAATTAACTCTAAATAATTTTTTAAAAGTAACTAAATTGAACAAGGGTGTGTAAAAAATATATAAATACATATGTACAAATATTTTAATGTTTACTATGCAAATTATAAACAGTGTTATCCTTAACTTTAACTTGAAGTAATTAATAAATGGTATAGAGATCTTGAGATGCTAGACAAACAAAAAAAACATTATTCATATGTGTTTATGTCATTAGTAAGACATCTACTTGTTTTACAAAAATTATATGATGAACTTTCATAACTGCGATATTATTACAAACATTATATGATGAACTTTTGTTGCTGTTTGCGATGCTGTTTTTTTTTTAGTTACAAAACTAAAGTTTAAAATTTTTTAAAGTTTAAAAAGATTTTGTTTACTGAATTTATGGAAATTCGATTTTCTGTTAAAAAAAGAGATCTCTGATGTGATGCTCAGATATGTTTGTTAGGTTCAGGGTGCAGTTTGAATAACTTATCATTTACAATAATGTGGAGCTTTTGCAGCATGTTTTTATATGGTCTCCATTGTTTTAATGTCTTTCGTAAGATATGAGCACTATACTCTTAAAAAATGTATTTAAGTAGTTATATTCATTCGATTATTTATAAAATTTGATATCTGATGCTAAACTCCATTATTCCCAGTTTACTATATTTTGTATCTTATCTCAGACATTGGGCTCTAGAGACTTTTGGAAAATCTTCAACAGCATCATTAACAAAGGTAAGTCTAACATTCCATCTCTCATTCATTGGACTGATCTTACTACTTCTCTCAAAGTTGAGACAACTATTTGCAAATAATTTTTCTTCTAATTTGACTCTTAAATCTTATATGCATACTCTTCCTGCAATTCCAGTTAAACAGGTTAACCAATTATTAGACTTTCAATTCACTTTTCATTGCTAAAATCATATCTTTTCTATTGCTAAAGTCATATCTTAATTAAAATTAATTTCCATTGCTAAAGTCATATCTTAATTAAGTTTTTCTATGGCTTGTGATCGAGACAACATTCCTTTCATGGTCTTACAAAAGTGTTCTCCAGAACTCTCCTCAATTCTCCCTTAAGTATATAATAAGTGCTTGACTGTATCTCTTTTTCCTGCCTGTTGGAAAATGTGGTTCCAATTTTTAAAAACTCTGGAGAACATTCTTTATTGTTATTATCTTCTAATTATCAAAATACTCGAACCAATTCAATTATGTATCTGACACTTGATATGTATGTGACACAGTGGTCTGAGCTATTACCCCACTAATATTTTGAGTGACTTCTAGAGGAATGACCCATTTGTTGTTAATATATCAGACAATGCCATATATGCTTTTATGTTTTTAATAATTAAAAGTGCTATTAATAAATAAAAACTTGAAATTTCTAATCAAAAAATTGAAGAATTTAAATAATACAAAATTAATCAACAATTGTTTCTAATTCCAAATATAATTAAAATTTTAGCAAAAAATATCTTATAGAGTTAAGTATATAACTATAAGTTATATTTCTAATACTAATGGGGTGCTCATTAGCTAATGACCAGCTAGCAAATAGCAATATCTGAGCTATTGTTTTATCTTACGTTATTGTTTCAATTTGTTTTATGTCTTAGAAAATTCAACAATTTGTATTTTTTTAATGAAATTATATTTATTTTATTTATGAAAATAATTGAACTTTTAACATTGCGATTTTATTGAGATGTCGCTATTGATATCGCAGCTCTCAAAACCAAAAATTACAAGTTACATTTGTATAAGCAAAATCTTGTATATTTAACAAGTTCATTAAAGCTTTATTTATTGTATAATAATTTTTATATTTTTCTGACTTCATAACAAGCAGATGTCAAAATCTCATAACAGGCCTTTTTTGGAGATTTTGTTATCCAGAGCTTTTAACAAAGTTTTGACCTTTCTCTCTATTATAAGCAAGATCTTCGAGTCTTTAATCAAAAAATTTCTAAAATTCCATCTTGAGTCAAATAACTTCCTGTCTGACAATCAATATGGTTTTTGATCTTTTCGTTCTATGGCTGACTTGTTAACTGCTGCAATTGAAAGATTCTATTATGCATTAGGAGGCAGAGAGGCAAGGGCTATTGCTCTTTGCATATCTAAAGCTTTTGATTAAGTTTGAGATGCTGGTTTTTTCCATAAGGTTGCTTCATCTGGGAAAGATGATATAATTAAAAAAACAGAAAAAACCCACCAAAACTACCCCAAAAATTCCACTTGGTCAGGTTTTTTTTAAAAAAGAAAATGGTTTTTTGCTAGCCCTGTGCATTATGTCTTTGTTTTTACTTCGAGTATTTTTTTTGAGAATAATAGCGAAAGATAAAACCGATAGATTTTTTATTATAAATATTATGTTAAAGCTATAAATCTTGATCTGAAAATTTAATATATTCTTTTAAAATTATTTTATTTATTTGTTTTTGAAAATAACTTTTATCTTTGAGGCATCTTGTTTTGTACGGATTCCATTTGAAGTTGTTAAACAACATGCTCAAGTACATCATTCGAAAATCAGTAGTGTTGGAGCTTTTAAGATTATTTTACAAACCTATGTAAGTATAAATTTTTGATCCTTTTTTTTAAATGTCCTATACCTCCTATAATAATAATTAGAATAACATAAGAATAAAGTGGTTTTTTAAAGAAAAAATATTTTTAAAATAATTTTTTTTTTTAACTTTATAAAAAAATTTAAAATTGATTTAAAATTATTATTTTGTTTATTTTTCAAGTAAAGATATTTTTAAAAGCTTTACACTTTTGGTCAATATTGATTATTTTTTATTTGATTTTTCAATATTTAGTAATAAATATTTATTTGTGCTGAGACAAGTTGTGTTTATAGTTATTGATAGTAAATGACCAGGATTGAAATTTGATCAGGGTCGGGGCAGGTTTGATAAAATATAGTTGGGGCCGGGTTTGTGACCCGGGCTGCATGAACATTTATACATCCTAAAGTATTTTTTTTTAATTCAAAATTCATGCTATATTTTGTATAAATATGCATGTATAAACATTATTATGATCAACATGATCATCATAATTATAATCATCATCATCATCATCATCATTAGGCTTCCACTTTTAAGCTGTTTCTCTAATATAAACAATCAAGAGCATTTTTTTTTCCTTAACTAAAGCTCACTCATACAATATGTAAGGCACTCTCTTCAAGTTTATTTACTTCTACCACTACCATTTTCTCCTGAAGCTGCTACCTCTATGTGCTGATTATATATGTGAATCAATTACCTAAATCAAATTTAATCTTCTCTAACAACTCTTTTTTTTTAATATGTCTAAGATCATGCCTCCTTTTCTTGTCTTGTTAGAGTCAAAATACACATGTATCTGATCATCTTCTCCTTCTGCAAATACTACATCATATAAGTACTAAAGTTTTTATAAATATAAAAGAATATTGTATGCCAGCATCTAAATAAATAGCAAACATGTATGTTTATTTCCATATTATGTATGCATAAATGCGCATCTTGGAAGCTTTTATTTGGTCCTTTCAATTTTAAGTCAAGCCTCATTCTACTCCACTTTTTTCATCATCTTGAGCAGCTGCTTTATTGAACCGTAATCATTTTTTTCACTTTTTTACAAGAACATCTCTCTTAAAAACAAATGTCCTTTTTATTATTGCAAAAAGCCAATTTAAAAAGGTCCTGTCCATTGATAAACTTAGTTATTTTCAGTTTACTAAATCTTGTATCTTATTTCAGATATTAGGTTCAAGAGACTTTTAGAAAGTCTTCAACAGTGTCATTAACTATTAAGTTAAACAGGTTAACCCATAGTTAAACATCTAAATCACTCTGGCTTCCAATGTTAACATTAATTTTAAATTAAACACTTCTACAGTTTTTCTTCAGACAAGATTTCCATCATAGTCTTAAACAAGTATTCTCCAGAACTCTCTTCAATTTTTTCTAAACTATTAAAATGTGCTAATTAAGTGGTTCCAATTTTTAAAAACTCTAAAAAACAATTTAACCTCTTCAACTATCTCACGATTAGTCTTCACTCTGTAATTAATTTCTTTATATAAAGTTTTTGAGAATATGTTTTTTTGAGATTTATGATTAAGTCATTTCTTTCTAACTGCAGTATTTAAGTTATTCTTAAAGTCCTATACTCTTCTTCACTTCGAGTAACTACAGGGTTCATTTCGAGTAACTACAGGTACCACAGGGTTTTATCTTTGCTTCTGTATTGTTTCTTATTTACTATAACGATCTTTATGAAAATTTTACTTCTAAAGTGGCTCTATTTGCTGACAACTCAACATTATACTCTTGTCTTGACAAAAAATCTTCACTTTTAATTTATTTTTATTCTTTTATTTTTATGTTTATTTAACTCCCCAAGGCAGAGAAGGCTACTACAGGCGAAGAGGCTCGTTAATTGTGGTTATAACCCTCTCTCAACTCTATAACTTCGAAACATGAACCTTGATGAACAAGGCCGCTGTGCGGAGAAACAAGTTGAAAACCAGGAAAATGGTGGGGATCGAACTTAGAACCTCTCGCTTATGAAGTGAGGGCCCTACCATTACACCACTACTATAATATATTGCTTAGAACAAGCACACGAAGACTAAAAACACATTGTAAATGTAATTAAACCTGCCTTATTTTCCAAGCTTGAGCCACTCTCCCATTGTTGCAAGTTTGCATTTCTTTCTTTTTCTACATATACTATCATGGTACCTGCCTGTTGGTTATTGCCTGTTAAAAATATAGATAGCTGTTAAAAATGTTAAACATTAAAAGAAAATAAGCGTATTGAGATGCTTTGCCACAAATACTATGGATTTACAAGATTAATGCCATCATGGATAAAAAGGTAGTAACTCTTATTTCAAAAAAATCCCAAGCACACCGCAAAATTTAACAATGCCTATGTTGAAAAAGATATACTTACCTTAAACTGATGGCCTATTCAATCACTCAACCTAAGTTCAATTGAAAACAGTTGGTCAATACTTTATGATAAAACTAAAAAAAAGCTTGTGATGAATCTTGTCTTATCATTTTCAATTAATGGAATAGCTTAGAACAATTGTTATGAGCAATTGTTTATAGTATTCCTCAGAGAATTGAAAGCAGTCCTTGCTGCAAAAGATGCAGCAAGGACTTGTCTATAGTCAAGTACTAATTTAAAAGATTTTGTTCCAAAAAAAAAATTGGATTAATATAATGATATAATAAGTCAGCAATTTTTTATACTATATTGGTAATACTTTTGCATTTGTTAATGCAGCATTATATTGTAAAATTTTTAATACTTTGACTTTAATTATCTTTAAAAACAACTTTTTTTTACCTTCAAATATTTTTTTAATTCTATCTTTGAAATCTAAAGAAGCCACAAAGTTTCTTGGCCAGATTTTTTTTAGTGTTAACTGTATAAATTGTGAACAAATAAAGTGTATTCTTTAATATCTTTAAATTATACTGCAAATATGACTTAGAAATGACATAGGCACTTTCTATTGTTAATGTTAGTTTTATTGATAATTTAAATTTTATATCATATGCATTAATTTGTTTGTTGCTCAATGTGCCACACATTGCTGCTCAATGTGCCACACATTTCTGCTCAATGTGCCACACATTTCTGCTCAATGTGCCACACATTGCTGCTCAATGTGCCACACATTGCTGCTCAATGTGCCACACATTGCTGCTAAATGTGCCACACATTGCTGCTAAATGTGCCACACATTGTTGCTTTGTAAACTTTTTTTTCTTCTATAACAAATTCAAAAAAGAATTTTTTAGTTACCAGTTTTTCGCACATTTAAATTATTTTCTATATTGAAAAAATTATGTAAGTTCAATGTATTGTTAAAGAGATATAAGAGATTAAAGAGATTAAAATTAGATTTAGTAAAAACTGCTTAACTAGCCATATCTTAATTAAATGCTCCTAGAAATAAACAGCAAGGCCTACCTTACTTTTAAACTAAAAAAAAAGGTTTTTATTATTGTTACTATGGTTATATTAACTTTTACTTGTAAAAAAGCCCGCGCCGTTGCGGGAAGTATCAGTTGACCCTTAAAATTAGATTTAATTATTTTTCATTTTTGGGTCATCATCTCTGATTTTCCTGATTTTTACATATTGTTATGTGCATTATGCAGATTTAAATTTAAAATTTCAGACTTCCAAGTACAATGGTTTAGAAATTACAGTCTTAGAAACATGACACAGTGGCCCCCCTCAATTTACAAATGGTCAAAACAGACTACTTTAGAGCTGTATAACTTTTTGCTCACTTTCAACAAGTGTCTCATTTTTTCTAGAACTATTTTCTGGATAGTTCTCACTTTAAAAAAGTGTTTTTTTATTAACTTGTATTAAATTAGAGAAAAATTATGACCTCAACTTTGGAAAAAATCCTAAAATTGTTAAAATATGCCAAAATGAAACTAACTGTAGCATTTTTCTGATCATCCACAAGTCTTTACAGATAAGTTTTCTGATTAGCTAATATTGTTTGCAATAAATAGGCAAAATATAGGCAGCTTGTTGCAGTTTAGAACTCAAACACATCTAAAAACAAAATGTTCATTCGCCTAAAAAGTCCAATTTTCAGCCATTTTGAGATGCTTGTAGATTTTTCTAACACTTTGTTTTGATCTAAGATTAACAGCATATAAGACCGTTAGACCCAATTATCTGAAAATGTAAACATTTTAAATTTGTCAAATTCACACCAAAAATGCTAGCATTTTTAAATAACTCTGTTTTTCAATTATCAACAGTGAATGTGTTACTAAAAACCAGTGCCCCTCTAATCTGCCTACTGACCTATGTGAAGAGTGCAGCTAATTATAAGTCATTTCTTAATAATAAAAAAAGATATGGTTAGTTGCCCTCTCCTTGATCTGGTCTTTATAGCAGATAAGGGCACAAATAAAGGGGGAAGTAACTTTTTAGAGACCTTCATTATGGTATACCCCCCTTTGATTGGGGTGGCATCAATCAAAAGATGGGGGGAGTACAGGGGGCCAGAATTCACTTTCAATGAAAAAAAATTAGTAACTAGTTAAAAATTAGGTCTTTATTTATTAAATTTGGCATACTAGTACTAATATAAGGTCTGCGCTTCTTATGAAAGTGATTTTTATATTTGGTTGCTATGGATACCTAATTTTGCTCAGCAACAACCTATTTTTGGTAGTTGCAAATGTTTTATGTGTGTTATATACATTATAATTAGTTTGTGCATTAATATGAGGTTTTCTCTTCTTGATTGCTATGGTTACCTAGTTTTATGGATACCTAATTTCTACAGCCTATTTTAATACCTATTTTAATAGTTGCAGATTTTTTACGAGTGCTATATTCACTAAATTTGAATTGAGTACCAATATGAGGTCATACTTTATATGGAAGTCATAGTTTTTTTAATTTAGATCGATATTTTCATTTATGGATACCTATATTGCTTAACAACCAGATGCTTTCCTTAGTTACACACAGATAAAAGGATTTTTAAATAAATTTTTATCGGATTTTCAACCGTACTATTTTAAATAACTATTAAATATTTAGGTAGTTAATTTTAGGAAAAGATTTAGGTCTTTAATAATAAAAACAAAAATTTTTGCAATAAAACATTGAAAATTTGAAACACATTAACTATTTATAAAATATGCATACATGCACAAAATAATAAATCATATTTTGGGTGAGTCGACATTCAGAGCCTGAAACAAATCACTAACTCCTTCAGGGAGTTGAGATTTTGAATTTTGAGAATTTGACCTCCTCATGCTGCTGATTATTGGGTCTGAAGAGCACAAAAGTCGGCATAATACATCGTAGTTAGTTTTCGAACGATTGCATTTGCTTGTGGAATAAGGCATGTGAGAAATAGAATTTGTTCACTTTCAAGGTGTCTTTCACCATCAGTTGTAGTCTGCTTGTATATGCACTGCCCAGTACTACCATCAAGTCCAATTTTGTCACAATGTAAGTCGTTTAAGAGATGATAAATCGAATGAATTAATTACTCTTAGAGAATTATAAGTTGCATAAATGTTGGACCCAATAGTCATGGCTTTATTTCTTAGTGTTTGGTAGTCCTGCTTATTTAACTTATAATCCAGGAAAATAGCTAAATCTTTTTTAGGAGAATACCATGTTGCTACTGAACAAGACCAATTTGACTCAGCTTTGAGCATTTGACCTAGAAGTTGTGCATCTTTTTACCTGCCTTCTTCACTCTGCTGGTTCCAGACTTCTATGCTTAGTTTTTGTGCCGCCATTTTCAAATTGTTGATAATTGAAAAATAGAGTTATTTAAAAATGCTAGCATTTTTGGTGTGAATTTGACAAATTTAAAATGTTTACATTTTCAGATAGTTGGGTTTAACGGTCTTATATGCTGTTAATCTTAGATCAAAACAAAGTGTTAGAAAAATCTACAAGCATCTCAAAATGGCTGAAAATTGGACTCTTTAGGCGAATGAACATTTTGTTTTTAGATGTGTTTGAGTTCTAAACTGCAACAAGCTGCCTATATTTTGCCTATTTATTGCAGACAGTATTAGCTAATCAGAAAACTTATCTGTAAAGACTTGTGGATGATCAGAAAAATGCTACAGTTAGTTTCATTTTGGCATATTTTAACAATTTTAGGATTTTTTCCAAAGTTGAGGTCATAATTTTTCTCTAATTTAATACAAGTTAATAAAAAAAACCCTTTTTTAAAGAGAGAACTATCCAGAAAATAGTTCTAGAAAAAATGAGACACTTGTTGAAAGTGAGCAAAAAGTTATACAGCTCTAAAGTAGTCTGTTTTGACCATTTGTAAATTGAGGGGGGCCACTGTGTCATGTTTCTAAGACTGTAATTTCTAAACCATTGTACTTGGAAGTCTGAAATTTTAAATTTAACCTATCTGCATAATGCACATAACAATATGTAAAGATCAAGATAATCAGAGATAGTGACCCACAAAGTTTTCTTCAAATTGGTTGAAATAAAATAATTTGATCCAACCTACTACCTAAGTCCGCTACATACCTGTTTATAAAATATAATAATAAAATATGTGTTAAACAAATTTTAATAAAGTATATTATGCTAATTAGTGATGTAAAAGCAAAAGTTGCAAAAGCAAAAAAATCAATTTAAATAAAAAATAATTTGAAAGGAATTAAATTACCCGATTCTCAATATTAATTCAAAAGTTGTACCACGTTAATTTGACTCCAAAAGACGTCAAATATATTGCAATGTTTTTTTTTAGTATTTAAAAACGTTTATTTTTTTTTCACTAAAACGATCATAAATCTTTTTTTTTTTTTTTTTTTTTTTTTTTTTTTTTTTTTTTGTTGTTGCTAAGATCACTTTCATATTGATTATAAACAAAGTTCAATTTTTGCTTTTCTTTTATGTAACATAGTTTTCGAGTTTATTTTGGAAAACGAAAATGTCCACGACATTTCGTTTTCCAAAATAAACTCGATGTGTTTAATTTGTTTTATTAGTGTTTAATTATAAAAACATAGCCAACCGCTATGTTTTTATATAAGTATAGTATATATATTTTTATTGGAGTTCAACAACTTCTCAGTATTATTTCTCTTATTTTGATTAGGGACTGAAAGGTTTTTCACGAGGATATTTAAGTATGTTGATTCGAGAGGTAAAGTTTTTTTCACAATGATATTTTAGCATGTTGATTCGAGAGGTTAAAGTAATCGGCTTATAGAAAAAACTAGTTTTGTTATAAATAATTTATATATTTTATTGTTTACATGTAGATACCATTTTCATTAACGCAGATGCCAATATGGGAATTTCTTAAGGTACAGGATTGGTCAAATTTTGTGTATTTTTAAAGGTTGAAAAAATACTGCAAGTAATGATAGAATAAATAACTATGTAATATAATATATGTATTTAAAATATTATATACACAATACACAATGCAATTATTTTTATATTATGTTATATAATATAATAATATATAATAAAGAGAAATAATAATAATATATAATAAAGAGAAGTTAACAATATATAATAATATAATAGTAATAATACAATCTAATATCTAAAAACCATCTTTTTAAAAACTAAAATATCTCAAAACCATCATCTCAAATCATCTTTTTAATATTTAATTATTACTATTAGATTATTTTAAATTTAATTTTTAGCTATATTTTTAATTTACTAATGTTTATAATATTTATTAAAGTTCTTCAAGACCTTTGTGTTTGACACATCATATATCTAAATAACGTATTCTCAATGAAAAAATCTTCCACATGCTTGATATTGTGTTTGGCACAACAAGACAACTGTAAGCTGGATGACAACCTTTGAAATTTAGATAAAAAATGAAAAAATCCCATATTTCAATAACCTTAATTATATAATTCTTAAAAAGTTTCATATTTATATTTTATTTTTTAGAAGCTTTTAAAATAACTGGATTTTTTTTTCAATACTAATTTTAACATTTTGATAATCTGATATTTATTATGCTTTAGAAAAAAGTTTCTTTATATAATGGAAATGATGTAACTGGTTTTGAATCAGGCTTATGTGGTTCGGTTGCCGGTGCTGTTAGTGCTGCTATTACAACTCCACTTGATGTTGCAAAAACAAGAATCATCCTTGCACAGGTTTTTTTATATTGAAATTTAAAATGAATTGTGTAACATAACTCGAAACGAAAATATCTATTTAATCTACTTAGTTGTTCACTCTGATTTTTTAAGTTATCATATTTTATGTTCAGTTTAAACCGGTGGAACCAAAATTTATTTTATGTTCAGTTTAAACCGGCGGAACCAAAATTTATTTTATGTTCAGTTTAAACCGGCGGAACCAAAATTTATTTTATGTTCAGTTTAAACCGGCGGACCAAACGGAACCAAAATTTATTTTCAAAAGGTAAAACAAAAGTTTAATGAAAAAAATAAAACTACAGTTTACATTTTAATAAAAACTTAAGAAAATCATAAGCGTATGAAAAGTTAACTCGAACAAAGTAAACATATTTAAGATGTGGACGACAAAATAGTCGAAATTAAAATGTGAACGACAGAAGCCTATAATAATAAGTTTTATATTATTGTTTATATAATTATTATTTTTAAATAAATGTATTTTACATTAAAGAACACGTGTTTAAAGACATCAAGTAATCCTTTTCGTGTTGTAGTGCAGATTTTTAAAAATGAAGGAATAAAGGGGTAAACATTTTTATGCAAAATAGTTTTGTCAATTGTAAAGGTTTCTTATTTTTATGCAAAACAGTTTTGTCAAGAGTAACAATATAATGATTATGTTATATGTTGACTTCTTGAAGTTTTAACAATTACATTTTTTTATTTCAGGATTTTTGCCGGTATTGTCCCTCGTGTTGTTTGGATATCAGTTGGTGGGTTTATTTATCTCGGTGCATATGATGAGATGAAAATTTTATTGAATAATCAAAACCACCCAACATAGTTGATAACCATATAGAAGAATTTTCATTCACATTCGCGAATAAATCTGAAATATGGAAATTAATAATTTAGAATTAATTAATTTAAAAAGCTTTATTTGTTTTTATTTGATATTGTTGATGTGGACGATTTGAAATAATGTTAGTTAAAAAATGACAACTAAATCTCTAGAGATATGCGTGAGACTAAGAGCCTAGGTCCTAATCAATAAGTTTTTATAATCTTGTATTTAATAAATGGTAAACATTGTTTTAACTTTTTTTTTAAATTATTTTTAATAAAATCAATCTTGTTGCTTGTGTTTACCAATTTTCCATATAATTCTAACCCTGACCAAACCCTCACCCATGATTTTTAAAAAAACTAAAAAGAATTACTGGTTTAATATAAAAGACTATATGTATATATAAATTTTGTTTGAATGAAAAACAACATTACTAATAGTACTTGAAGTTTCGTGCCATACACGGAATCATCAGCTATTAAATACATAAAAAAACCGTTTAAAAACAAACTCTTTTACAAATGTTTACGTTCGAGAATTTTTGTATTATTTTAATATAATATAATACATGAACAACCAATCAATATAATTGCTCCAACCAGTTGAGCACTTTACTCAAGTTCGTCTAATAAAATGGAAAAAATAGATTTGAGATACTCAATCAAAAACATAACCATACCATCGGAAAAACACTACAAATCATAACTACTCGAGAAAATCGAATCGTTTTTGATCGGAAAAAAAAAAAGAGATGGAAAGCATTTTATTTTATCAACAACAATTTAGCATGCAAAGATAGTAAGGACTAATAAGCTACGGAATTAATTCAACAAAATGTCCATCTCAATTAAAAGAAATGTCTTCTTTCGAGAAAGATGTATTATATCTAATAAAAACAATAAAATTTAGAAAAGTCAAAAACATGTTTCGAAATAATATAAAAAATGATGTAGAATTAGCACATATGTCAAACAAAACTTATATAAAAGTTGACAAAACATCAAATATGTATAAGTTATCCAAAGAAGAGTGGACTCTTTAATGTTACGATGGGAACTTTCGGTGGTGCTGTAGTATGTGAGTTAGTAGGAATTTTTCTTTCATTCCAACTTTCGCAGTATTATAATAGAGATGATTTAGGTCTATATCGTGATGACGGGCTTGCGATATTTAAAAACAAAAATGGCCAGCAAATGGAGAAATCAAAAAACATTTTGTACAAATTTTTAAAAGTAACGATCTTCTTATTTCCATCTCATGCAATATGAAAATAGTAAACTATCTCGACGTGACATTTGACCTCAATAACAATTCTTCTCAACCATACCGTAAATGCGACAATGAGGTTAATTATGTTCACCCTGATTCAAACCACCCACCTAGTAAACTCCCTTGCACTGTTGAATTGAGATTATCTCCCATGTCAGTAAATGAATCTGTTTTTTATAATGCTATCCCACCTTATAAGAAGCTTTAAAAAAGTATGGCTATAATTGTAAACTGAAATAACAACCTCAAGTTACCTTGAATAAAATTAAAAGCGAAAAGTCATATGGTACAACCCTCCATTTTGTCAGAATGTGGAAACAAAAATAGGCAGTTGTTTATTTGCATTAATTGACCTGCACTTTCCAGTAAACCATAAAATTCACAAAATATTAAACAGAAATTCATTCAAAGTTAGTTATAGCTGTATGTAAAACATAAAGTTTATAATTAGTTCACGTAACCAAAAGATTTTACACAGTAATACAAATTTTAATGCAAGAACTGCATTCAAATTTGTATCACTGTGTAAAATCAGTCTTTGTAATGCAACTGCATTACAAAGACTGCTTGCCCATTGAACAATCAGTGTTTATTAAGTAATATTGTTTATCAGGCCACTGTGATTGATGAAAGTCCTAACCCTAAAGATAAAGAAAAAATATATTTCGGTATCAGCGAGGCACCATTCAAACTTAGATACGCAAATCATTTATAGTCTTTTTATGCTGCGAAATACAGAAATGATACCGAACTTTATAAGGAGATTAGGAGTAAAAATATTAGGAGATTAGGAGTAAAAAAATAGACAAAATATTATCTAAGTGTCGACATTCCAAAAAATGTCTGCTGTCCTCTTTTGATACCGGAGAATAAATAGTTAGGGGAGAGTGGGGCACCATGACACCATGACCTTATTTTTTTTAAGCAATTGGTTTAAATTGTAGAATAAATTCATACCCACAAAATAAAATCTATAAATTACCAAAATATAACAGGTTAAACATGTGAGACTAGTTAAAGTAAAATTAGAAATTTGTCTCAAGGTATCCACCCATGGGGTACCTTGCTACACAATACGAGCATCATTAAAAAAGTATATATAAAGTATAAAACATAGAGAAAAGGCAGATTTTTTTTTGAAATATAAACAAATTAATATTTATAACTCAAATAATGCATCCAATGGTTTAAATCACATTTCAGAAGACCAGATAATATATCTTTTTAAGTGTCATTCTTAAGCCTCAATAAATAATGGCTTTGTATCGAAATGGGATCTCCTTATAATATATTTACATAAACCTTTTTAAAATTAACTATAAATATTAAAAGAAATGATTTTAAGAATTGTTTACAACACAATGGAGTACTATTCTACAGTTTTAGGGCCCCCACAAATTCTGTATCAAGTTACCCCATACTTGCTAATAGAAAACAATCGCTTTATTTTTAGTATCAACTTGTTTTTTCAATGGTTTTGTTTAATGAAGTAAAAAACTTAAAGATTGTAGTTTACAAAATAATGTTACTTACCGATAGACACACTGAATAAGATACTTTAAAACTTATGAGCTTTAAAAACTAATAAATTACTTTGTCATCAAAAAAACACAAACTTCGATCCCTCGCAGGCCTAATAATATTAAATGATATAATTCTTTTTTCAAAACGTAGCTCTGGTAGTAACTGTTTCACTATATAAAAGTGGTTTTCACAACTCTTAAGATACCTCCACAATTACAATGTTTCATGGTGCCCCACTCTCCCCTACATCTTTTATTACGTTAGAAGACGTCTTACAGTAATTTTTAATTCATTTGTAAAAGAGTTTGTTTTTACAGTTTTTTCTAACGGGTTTTTAATGTATTTAATAGCTGATGATTGCCATATACGGCACAAAACTTTAAGTACTATTAGTAATGTTGTTTTTCATTTAAACAAAATTTAAATATTTATTGCTCTATTATAGTAATATTAAGCATTGCTTTACGTTCGAGAGTTTTTGTTATAATTGATGAGATTATTTTAATATAATAAAATACATAAACAACCAATCGATATATATATATATATATATATATATATATATATATATATATATATATATATATATATATATATATATTTATATATACAATCCATTTTTTTCTACAACGTCAGGTTTTCTCACAAAAAAGGGATTATTTTTGGGTAAAATAACAAAATTCTACCAATTTTTCTCATTTTTCAAACGTTATAGAATTTTATTTTAAGCATAAATTATCGTCTAAACTATATTTCAAGAACACTTACATTTCTCTTTCAGCTTATAAGTCCTTATAATAACGTTTTTGCTTTCTGTCAAAGCTTCTTTTATTGCTTTTCTAGCTGTGGACTCGTTCAGGATAATCTTTCTTCAACATCCAGCAGTAGTCCGCTATTATGTTGACGTTCCATCTTCCCTGACATGGTCTTTCCATTTCCTTGATGTCTTGGTGAAATCTTTCGCCTTGCTCTTCACTTTACATCACCAAGGTTTGCAGGAAAGTAATCAAGATGTGAATGGAGGAAATGAACTTTAATGCTTATGTTACAGCCCAGCGTTGTCGAGCATGTCTGTGACAATGGTCTTGTAGTTTGGATCTTTGTTGTTTCCTAGGAAACCGGTAACAACCAATTTAAAGGATATCAATGCTGCCTTTTCTTTTGTTTCCATTTTGTCCACAAAATTAGGATCTCTCATAAGTTTTCTAATGTCTGGTCCGACAAAGATTCCTTCCTTTAGCTTTGCCTCGGATAAACCAAGAAACTGCCCACAAAGATATTTGAAAGTCTCCCGTTCTTTTGGCAATGCCTTAACAAATTGTTTCATTAGCCCCAACTTAATTTGAGGTGGTGGAAGTAACACCTTTATGGGATCCACAAGGCTTTTTCTCTCAACATTTTAAACCCCTGCTTTTAAGGTTTTTCTCAAGGGCCAAACTTTTTGTCTCGACTGTCCCATTCACAGAGAAAGCAAGGGAACTTTGTATAGCCACTTTGTTGACCAAGCAGCATTGAAACAACTTTTAAATCCCCGCACAGTGTACATTTGTGGTCTGAGTAGCTGAGTTTGTTTAAAACCAGTTCAAGGTTTTCGTAACATTCTTTTAAGCGCATTGAGTGCCCAACTGGCATAGAAGCATACTTATTGCCATTGTGCAGAAGTACTGCTTTGAGGCTTCTTTTTGATGAATCAATAAAAATTCTTCAAAATCAGGAGCATATTCTATTTTAAGACATGACATAAGTCCAGGAACATCACAGCAAAATACCAGGTACCTTCTTGAGAGAAGAAAGATACAAACTCCTTTTCCCTTGATCGATACTAAGAAAAGGATGTACCCGGAGCCAACATACTTTTATCTTTCAATCTAGATCCTAAAATTTCTTGCCGAGAACAATTCAGTTAGAGACCTAGGTCTCTAACTGAATTGTTCAGTTCAGATTGTGAGAATGGAATGGGATTGGTTGTGCCAGGATCGCAGCAATCACTGTCTTCTTCACTATCACCTTGCTAAGCCAATGTCTCGTGATCATCTAAAATATCATCCAAAGGCTGATCTAAAATATCAATCCGAATGGCTGATTGAATGTTAGGGTAAGAAATATCCTTTTTGTTTTTCAAATTGAAACCTTGTACATTGCAAGAACAAAAGTAACAGTCATCACAAAGATTTTTGGGCTCCCTCCAAACCATTGGTATTCCATAACGTAAGGACTGCTTTTTACCTTGAAACCATTGTCTCAGTTCTTTAACACATATTGAACAAACTTTGTGTGAAGCCCAAGACTTATCTTGATCGCCTAACTTTATACTAAAATAGGCAAAATATATCTTTTCAACAAAATCGGAGATGTTTCTTTGTCGCTTTTTTAATGGTATAGTTACCACAAATGTAGCAGAAGCAATCTGGTGAGTTTATACATCCTCTGGTAGCCATTGTCCATATAACAACTTGTACTTTAGGCTAAATAACAGTTTGTGGAGATCTTAAAAACCAAAATTCAAACTTACTAGAGTACTGAACTATTTATAAAAAATTTCGAAAAAGCTAAAACTAGACAAGCAGTTTGTGAAATAGCTGTACGTGGTGGAATTTTTTCACTATTTTTCCCGAAATCAGCGTTGAAAATGCTATAAAAATCAGTTATTAAATTTGAAACAATTTTTATGTCGCAGACCTGTGTAATTAGTAGAGCAAATATTATAGTGAAAACTAAGTAATTATTAAGATATGAAGAGCTTATTTTCAAAACGTGGTAAGCGCCAATTTCGAAAAAACTGCGTTAAGTGGATAATTTTGAAGGGAAAGTTAGATACTTTTAAGTCATGTTTGTAACTAATTAATTAGGTTTAATTTTTTTTTTTTAATTTAGGCTCTAAAAATTATTTATTTTCAAAACGCTGTATAATTTTTTTAGTTCATTTTCAATGTGCTGTATATTTTTTTGACCAATCCGTGCTTATATAAAGTTAACTCCACGCAAGCGCAATAGTCATATTTAAATAATAATAATAAAGATGGCTGATTTGGATGGTTTAGATCGTTAAAATCACGAGACGTTAAAATCACGAAAAAAACAAAAAAAACAATGCTCTGCAAGAGAGAAAAATAAGTTATTTGGACATTCAAGCGGAGGAAAAATTCCTACTATATCATGTAATCATGTTTCAGGTTACTGCAAAGTGAGTTTTTTTAATTTAATGATCTTCGTATGTTGAAATTATAATTTAGTTATGAGTTTAAAGTTTTATTATACACAATGTAAGATTACTTGGTATAATTTGTGTTTATGGCAAAATAATTATTTATTGATTGACTTATTTCAGGCTCGAGATATAACAAAGGATAATTTGCTAAAACATCATACAGAATTCTATAGTATTGCAAATAAAGATGCTACTATACTGTCAATGCTTAATATAATCAGTGTTAAAAGAGTCAGAGTGAAATATAATAATCGAATAAAGTTAAGAAATATGAGTATTAAGTGCTTTTTATGCTGCGAGGGAATTAAAGTACGAGTTTGCCAAGCTTCATTTTGTTCAGTATTGTGTAAGTATAAAATTACTTCACTTTTAATTCAGAAATAGAATTTATATTTTGTTAAAAAAAATTAATGAGTAAAAGTTAATATTTTATTAATTTATTCCAGCCATAAAACCTGATAGAGTTTTAAGAATTGAAAGACACTGGTATGAACATGGAACAACCAGACCTGAAAATAGAGGAGGAGACAGGAAGAAAATAGCTTTTTCTGAAAAGAAAAAAGTTATTAAAAACCATATTCAGTCTTTTAATTGCAGAGCAAGTCATTATGGAAGAAAAGGTGCTCCAGGACATAAATATTTGCCGTCTGATTTAAATGTAAAGCGGATGTTCGAACTTTTTTTGGATAAAAACAATGCTTATACTGTAGCTACTGTAGGCTACCATTATTATTATGGGGTATTTATGAATCATTTCAATTTAGCTTTTGGATACCCAGCAACAGATACATGCTCTACATGTCAAACATATAAGTTGGCTATGAAAAACCAAAATATTACTGATAACCAAAAAAAATTAAAAACTGCTCTTTTCATTCTTCATCGAAGGAAAGCCAGAAAATTTTATAGTCTTCTCAATGATATTCATCCCAATGAGATCACTATCTGTTTTGACGTGATGGAGAACCTTGTACTACCAAAATTATCAATTGGAGAAGCCTACTATTCTAGACAGCTTTATTTTTATGTCCTTGGTGTTGTTATTCATAAAGGTGATAAGTCTCAGTCTGTTAATGATATATATTTTTTTACTTGGATGGAGTGTGAAAATAGGAAAGATTCGAATATGATCTGTTCAGCTATAGAACATCTACTTAAAAATGTTTTAAAAGATAAATGTTTCAACGCCTCATCACTTTGATTGTTTTCTGATGCATGCTATGGCCAGAACAAAAACATAAATATGACATGTATGCTTCTAGCTCTAAGAAAACAATATTTTAATAAACTGCAGATTACACATACTTTTCCAGAACGAGGTCACTCATATCTGCCAGCTGATCGCGTGTTTGGTCGAGTTCAGCTAGATATTAAAAAAAGAGACCAAATTTTTGAGCCTAATGAATACATAAACATACTTAGCCGGCATGGAAAAGTCATGGTTTATGGGCAGAATTGGTCAGCACATGACTTCAAATCAGAAGTCAAAAAGTATGTCATGAGCAAAAAAACATTTAAAATCAGTGAAGCAAAAAAACTTCTTATAAATTCAGACAAGCTCGAAGTAGTTGCATTTAGTTACCATTCTGAGCCAAAATCGCACAGTATCCTTAAAAAACGGAAGAAATGGGAGACATTTAGACCGCAATGTTTGGAATTAAATAACTGTGTTAAACTTGCTAAGAAAGACGATGTTTTTCGTCTTCTCGGTCTTGTAGGAGCAGAAGGCAGAATACTTAGTATGTATAAAACACTACTCTGTAATGCCACTGAAAACAATACTAGCCTTAGTGAAGAAGATAGTTCATAATTTGATTTAAATGTTTTTTAGCTGTGAATTTTGTAAACATGTTTAATTTAAGATACAAATATTTAAAAAAATTTCCAGCATAACATGATTTATTTTGTTTTTTTTTTTATTAACGTTATTGAATACAAGATAAAATACTCATTAACACCTTATATATTTTTATAGTTGCACTTGTGAGTTGTTTAAAAAAAGTTGCTGATTTATATTAACGGAGAACAAAATTTTAAGGTAGATCTTAGAATGCATAATAAAATAATATTATGTTTCATTAATAGATATATTTTATTAATGAAATGGATATAAAGCGTTTTGTTAATAAATAATACTTGGATATACAGCGTTTTAAAACAAAACAAAAATAACCACTGAAAATATACATCGATTTCATACCGCTCGATTTCAGTAGACATTATAGTCTTATTAATAAAGTACATGTTTAACTAAATCAATAATAACTTATTCCAAAATACTTAATTTCTTTATGCAGGAGAAAAGTTCGATTTACTCAAAACCCAAAAAATGGATTTACAGCGTTTTGAAAATGAGCTCTTCATATATTTAAATTGCATAACTAAAAGTTTCACGCAAAAGCGATCATCAGAAGTAAGGTTACATCTGATGATCGCTATTGCAAATATCAGATGTAAGGTTACATCTGATGATCGCTTATGTATATATATATATATATATATATATATATATATATATATATATATATATATATATATATATATATATATATATATGTATATATATATATATATATATATATATATATATATATATATATATATATATATATATATATATATATATATATATATATATATATATATATATATATATAGATAAATATATAGATATAAATATTTCTTTTCTTATTGGAATTGTATGCATCAGATTGTAACCAAATTAATTTTATTTGCCTAAAAAATTACCTTTTCTTTTCCTTTAAAGTCCTTACGGTCTTATCACAGAGCACAGCGGAAGAGCATTTAACTAGGAAGTTCATGCCTCCTTCCTTACCAATGTTGCTTATTGGATTATAGTCGGCGTCGTTTTTAAATGTAATTAGTTTTTTTTTTCTTACTCTGCAGAAGAGTTCTGGTCTCCTTTCTACCCCTTTGACCAAAGGAATCGGTCAAATCCAATTTGTTTTTTTTTCTTTCCCTAACCAGTTTCTGTATATTCTTCTCTCCCGCACGTAACTGGGTACCGCGAGTTGTCTTAAACTTCGTCCATAAACGATTTCCTGGAGTCATATGAAAAATAACTTTTAAAAAGTATTCAAATCCACGAAGTAATGTATGCTTTACTTTGATGACTTACTTACACAGACCTAACATTAGATTTTGGATTTAGCTGTTGTATTTATTTGCCCATGATGCACATTATAATTATTTAACTTTCTAGATAAAAAACCATCGACTTGAACAAAACCCAGGAATATATCTGATGCACGGTTTCAGTTTATAACGAGTATATATTTAATTTAACGAGTATATGTTTAATTGTTTAAACAACGTCACATCTTTCCTTAAATAAATTACGAAAATCACAGTAAGGTCCTGATATGTATTTGATGCTTTTCTGTTCAAACTGTTTAACACAATTTTCACTTTGATATTTAAATAATGTTTGTTGTAGATAATAATGAAACCTTGCTTTTCCATTGTTTTGATATTGACATAAAAAAAAGTTAAAAACTGGATCACTTCATGTTTCTTTTCTGGTCAGGGTTATCAGAAACCACTTAGAAAAACAAGTTTTGACATTTTTATTTTCCTTATCGAGTAATTTATGAAGTTATTTCCATCAGTATCAAGATTAATAAGTTTCAGATGGAAAAAAAGTTGCCATTAATTTATTATCGGTGTTAAATTATGAAGCTGATTATACATTTTATGTTTTCTAGTGCCATCAATTTTTTGTCATTTTAATTGCCAACCAAATTTTATTTAAAGAATTAACTTTGATAGTTCTGACAATGATATTGGAGTTTACTTTAATGTATTGATCAGAAAAGGAAATTATTCACAGAGGAGTGATCAAACTTTCGAACTATTTTCCAATATGTGTAAACATCATGCTATTAGGTTTTAGCATTTTTTTTCAGCTGTCTGTGTGCAAGGAAATTACTTAAAATATTTTTGATTTCAACAAGTTTATTTACATTTTCCCGAAGTTTTTATGTTCTTTGAACTTTTGACTTTTGAGAGATCTCAAAAGTCAAAAGTTTAAATCTTTTTATTTATCTTCCTTTGCGTGTATATCCTCTGAACTGTAGTCATCATCTTGATCTAATTTAACTTCATTAAATGATAACAATACCTACATAAGCAAAGGTAACAGAGATGTATTATTGATATCAATAGTCTAGAAGACAGTCAGCTTTAAGTTATCTAAAATAATTGAAAGAGATTCTTTAATAGTTATGCTTGCTCGATTATTTATTCTATACATTTAAAGATTATGTATAGATTGATGCTTTAATAAGGTTAAAAAATATATTTATAGTAAATAAACTTATCCTTGTAAAACTCTTTTAATATAATACAATATTTCTAGCGGTTGTATATACTCTCGTTATTCAAGTAATATAAAAAACCATTAAAAAAAGTTATACTTAAACTTCAATGTAATGTAATAAAATAAAAACTTCCATTATGGATGTAACTTTTTATTTTTGAATTGATTTTATTACAATATTTCAAGGGAGTATAGATACCCTTGTTAAACTCTTTAAAGATGTTTTTAAAATTCAAAAAATGTTCTTGCATCTAATAAATTCTTGCATCAAAATAAGAAAAATAGGGTTTCCAAAGAGACGATGTGACGTAATCACCATCATATTATTCAAACCACCTTTCTCACTTTTCTCTTAAAATAATCTGCCTCTACTTTAATTGTATTGTTTTTATTATAGCCAAAGGCACCGTGGCAAATTCTAGAATGTCCCTCCACGGCTGAATTTTTCCATATTACCTCAAAAGTATGTTATTGGCAAATGGGTGTTGAAACTTTGAGCTTTGTTTCACCAACATAAAATTTTCAGCATTTTCCAGTTTGCAATTTATGTTTCTTTTCCCATCTGGGTTATCAGTGATTTGAAAAATGAGTTTTGGCATTTTTATTTTCCTTATCAAGTAATTTATTAAATTATTTCCATCAGTAACAGGATTAATAAGTTTCAGAGGGAAAAAGAGATGCCATTATTTTATTATTGGTGTTAATATTATGAAACTTATTATGCATTTTATATCTTCCATTAATTTTTTGTCAATTTAATTTTCAATCAAATTTGATTTAAGAATTAACTTTGATAGTTCTGACGATGATACAGGAGTTTATTCCATCTGTAAAGATAAACTCCAATATATTGCTCAGAAAATGGAATTGTTCTAAGAAGAGTGATCAAATTTTTAAACTTTTTTTTTAGTACTGGGGTCTACAAGCACAGAGTAAACATCTGTGCTTGTAGACCCCAGGATAAGAGTTGTTGGAAAGTCGAGGTTTGTTTTTTTAAATTATTAATTGCTGAAAGTTTTTTGGTGATTTGATAACTGCAGCATACCCTGCATTCTTAAATATCTTTTTTAATTAAATACTTAATTTTGGTACCCATGGTAGAGAAATATAAATTCTAAACTTTTGATGCCATTTGTTCTGTTAATTATTTTCCTTATTTTTTTAATATTTTTTGACAATGTTTTGAAGTAAGATGCATAAAACACATTACATTGAAGTTTTATAAAAAAAAAAAAATTTTTTTGTAGAAAAAAAAGAAGCTAAACATTACTTAATAACCAACATAAAAATATTCAGTACACCATGGAAATCAAAAATGAAAATAACACGCTAAATCTTCTTGACATAACTGTTATTAACAATAAAACTGGTACGTACCATTTTAAAGTTTACCGTAAAGATACTATAACTAACGTCGAATTTACCCCTAACTCATGCCATGATCCAAAAATTATAAACGAAGTTTTCAAAGGATTTTTTCATAGGAAACTATATTTATCCTCTGATAATAATATCGAACAAAAGTTATTATTTTTAATTGATGCTTTTGTAGAAAATGGTTATAAAAAAACAAGCCTGGAAATTATTATAAAAACCACTAAAGAAGTTTACATAATATAAAACAAAATTTTGAAACTCAGCATTTATTCATTTCATCAAAAAATGTTGTATCTTTACTGTGGATTCCAGGAACAGGCCCGAAGTTAGGAACAGTTTTCAAAAAAGCAGGTTACACACCAGTCTTTAAATCACCAAAAAATTTACAACAAATACTTACCGCAAAAAATAAACTTCCTTTTCCTATAAATTCTTACCCAGATGCGTACCAACTTGAATGCTCTTGCAAAAAATGTTATAAAGGTGAAACAAAATTTAAAATCTCATCTCGTATTTACTAACATCAGAAAAATACATACGAAGGAAAATGGGATTATTCAGCTATTGCGGAACATTCAAAAAATTGTCATAATAATTTTGCATGGAACAATAAAAATACTTTAAAAGTAGAGTTCAATAATTTTATCAGAAAAGTGAGGAAGAAACTCGAATGGACAACGGAGGTTACGTCAGGACTTCCATTTGGAAATCTATGTTTCGATATGTGAATCAATAGAAACTATTGCATTAAGGCTACCCACTATAAAAAGTCTAAAAAAAAATTTTTTTTTTTTTCTTTTTTTCGGAAGTTTTAACCTTTATAAACAATAAAATATATAACAATGGAAGAAAAATTTATAAGTTTGCTCTAATTTTGTTCCTTAAAAAGGGGTTAACATCCAAAAGTTCCTTAGCAACGGCCTTAGTGACAGTTGGAACTTTTTTTCTCCAGAACTAATATGCACTTTTCTCCTTATTTTTACTGTACCTTAACCAAGTTCTTATCTACACTGTTAAGTTATTCCCTAGCTAAATGACATTGGTCAAAAGTACTAAAATCAGACCATATTTGACTTTGTAGCTTTTTATTTTTGAATTTTTTTTTTCCAATGCGTTTTTCTTCATTTAAAGATTTTGTACCTTCTAACAAAGATATCTTTGGTTTTGTTCAATATTTTTCTTTGAAATTTTTTACAAAGATAAAACTTAGTTAGATGAATGTGCTGAGTCAAAAATATATACTATGGTATCTCATTCAAATTAAAATTTGTGTCAATGGGGTCATTTTTTAGGGATTTATACTAAATTGTAAATTTCAGAGAATTAAATAAAAATATTAGTTTTATTTTTGACTCAGCACACAGTTCATATAAGAAGCAAGGTTTTTGAAAAGATTTACTTAATTTGGAAAACTCTGCAACTAATTATCCTTGTTAGAAAATATGTTATTTTTGAGTTAATTATGCGCATAATTAATGACGTAATATTAAAATTATAAATTTTTTGTATTGTTTTGTCTTATTTGTTTATTATTATTATCCAATGCAATTGAAATGTTTAAATATGGAGGGATAAAAGGGTTCATTTGAAGATTTTATTTAAATAGTGGGTAGCCACCTTAAATTGTTTTTGTTTTCCTTTTAACGGTTTTTTATATTTATATTACAATTCATAACGAGGGTATCAATACTATATAGTATAATAGGTTATTTAAAAGTAAAGAGTTACATTCATAGTCGAACTTTTTATTTATTTAATAATAAAATTTCAATATGTTCTTGCATCTTGACTTTTTGATGACTTTTGACTTTTTTGATGACTTTAAATGACTTTTTGCGTTATAACCCCTCGAAATATTGTATTATATTAAAAAAAATATTATAAGGATAAGTTTATAGACTATAAACAGATATTTTAACCTTATCTAGTTGTGTAAAAAAAAAAAGACTTATCAAAGATTTTAAAAATTGTACAGATTGATACGTTTTTCAACAAATTTCGACCTTTTTTTTGCTGCTCAACTGCCTAAACGTAATTATAAAAACTAACTTGGAATATGCATCAAGACATTGATATTAAATTATAATTTTTACCATAAAATTGTTTTGAAAAGGTCTTGTTCTGTGAAGCGAAATTTTTTTTCATGAAAAGAGAAATGTTCAGAAACAAAGTAAAGTTATTTTTTTTTGCTAAAAAGTTTCTCCAAAAAAGTTTTTTTGTTTAAAGTTTATACTTGTTCGAAATGTAAATAAAATGTTTTGCAAATCAATATCAATATTTTTATTGTCTTCAAAATCATCCAAAGCATTCTTATTTAACATAAGCATGAATACATAAATGTTTGGAGTTCACTCCATGTCTAAATATTAGCCATTTTTTACACAATTGGCGACGCTACTCCTATATGTATGTATGTATGCATGCATGTATGTATATAGTGTTGACTATGTTTAGCTGTCTATAGATAATCTCTATCACACGCAGCAGACAAGATTTGTATAGCTTTCGAAGAAGTGTTTACAGAAGTTAATAAAAAAATAGTAGCAATCTACACAATAAATAGTTTATTCTTCTTTTAAATTATGTATCTATAGTAATATATTATCCACTTATAAAAAATACTTTACTCACGCTACAAAATTCCACAAGAAATTATTCAGCTAATAAAACTATTTGAGGAGGCCAGAAAGAGCATGTTACAAGAAATATATTTTTACCAGCATCAAGCATCTAGAGAAAATACAAGCAAACACACCTACAGCAAAAAGACAGAACTTGTTAAGGCTCTGAAACTAAGATTTGTTATGCAGGGTTGTTCCCTTCAGTGAAAATGAAAATGTTGAAATTACATCTTAAAGAAAAATAGTTTAACTTTATTTTAAGCCTTGTCTAGTGTAGAGTTGAAACTCAGAAGATGATTCGATGTCTTGATACACGTCTTCATCGTAATGATTCCCTGATCGAATCATTACGAAGAAGACATTTGTTACTTGCTTTAAAAAAGATGTTTATACTATATTTAATTTAAATAAATCACGCTTACTTTTATTTATTTTATTTTAGCAAAAGTAGAAATCAGCAGAAAAATACGTCATTTTCTCATTTAATTTATGCAAAATAAATATCACTTTCATATTTAAAAAACTTATTACTTATTTGATTGCGTTTGAAAAAACGCATTTTGAACTTTCTGATTACTTAAATATCTGACAATGCAACAAAATGTTGCATTTTTAATAAATAATAACTTAAAATAATTGGTTATTATGTAAAAATTTCTCAGCGCAACGACTTTGTTTAACAAGGTTCGTGTTTCGTATAATAAAAAAATTAAATTAAAAAAAATGAACTTTTTGAGTGAGAGCTTCAAACCTCTTAAGTGAGAGGCTTGGTAAATCTTAAAACTGTTATCTAGTACCTATCAATTTTTTCACATTTATTTCGTGTCCACCCTTTAAATATATTAGGGGCGAGCAGATATTTTTTAATCTATCATATTTTCCTAAATACAACTTTAAAAGTAAGATTAAATTTGCATAGCACTAAACAAGTAATCCAAACTTTAAAGTTTGATTAAAAAACCTGTTTTCTCAATTCTTGTTAAACAGGTGTTTTAGAGGACAAAAAAGATGCGCCTGAAAAAAAACAAAAAAAAAACAATTATTTAGAACTAAAAAACTTTTGTTTATAAAAATAGTATCAACTATATAGTGAACAAACATAGTGTGAACATGGAATTAAATTTGTATAAAACTATAATAACTCGGGTAAAAAACATAGAAAACAAACTGTTTATGTATGTGTATGTATGTATATATGTATTCATCAATGGGCATATGCGTGTGTGTATGAAACTTTATAATACGGACTCTATGAAACTTTAAATATATAAAACTTTAATGATAAATAAATAATCAAGAAAACGAAAAAAAAACAAAAAACTTTTAAACCCATAACGGAAAACATGCATGGTACACAAAAAAAAAAAAAAAAAAAAAAAACAAGAGAAGGAAAAAACTGAATCATTAAAAACATCTACAAATCTATATTTAAGTGTGCATGTATATATATATATATATATATATATATATATATATATATATATATATATATATATATATATATATATATATATATATATATATATATATATATATATACACATACATACATACATATATACATATATACAAATATTTGAATATAGATTAAATAGTACATTTAAAAAATACACGTTCTTTTTTTTAGATCGATTTGCTTCCATCGAGGAAGAAGACTAAAATCGCTTCTTGACACACCAAACAAGTTCTAAACATAAGATTTTTATTTTTTATTTGAAAAAAAAAATTAATTTTTTTAATGCAATTGTACAATTCCATTAAGCAATAACATAAAAAATATATATATTAACCCTCGGAATTAGGATCGGCATTCGGCAATGGCGACCTAAAAGTGTTTGAGATCGGCAATTTATTGCCGACCTTTTTTTTCTAATTCCGAGGGTTGATATATATATATATATATATATATATATATATATATATAAAGGTGGAGAAGTTAAGGCCATCGCTCTTGACATTTCAAAAGCTTTTGATAAAGTTTGGCATGCTGGTCTTCTCCATAAGCTTTCTTCTTATGGTGTATCCGGCAACATCTTTAAGATTATTGAATCCTTCCTTTCCAATCGTAGTATAAAAGTTGTCCTCGATGGACAGCACTCTTTTTCTTATTCTGTAACTTCAGAGGTTCCTCAAGGTTCTATCCTTGGCCCTATACTCTTTTTAATTTACATTCCAGATATTCTCACATCTAAGGTGGCATTGTTTGCTGATGATACTACCATTTATTCTTGTCGTGATAAAAAACCAACACCCTCTGATTGCTTGGAGGGGGCATTTGAGCTTGAAAAGGATCTCACTTATGCTACAGCATAGGGCTCACAGTGGCTGGTGAACTTTAATTCAGATAAAACTCAATTTTTTTCAGCCAATCGTTATCGCAATAATTTACATCTTCCTATATTTATGAACGGTGATGTACTCGATGAGTCATCTACTCTTCATCTTCTAGGATTAACTCTTACTTTCAATCTTTCTTGGAAACCATATATCAAATCAGTTGCAAAATTAGCATCTGCTAAGGTTGCATCTCTTTATCGAGCTCGTCACTTTCTTACTTAGGATTCTATTCTCTATCTCTATAAATCTCAAATCCGGCCTTGTATGGAATACTGTTGCCATATCTGGGGCGGTTCTTCTAATGATGCCCTTTCTTTTTTAGACAAGGTGCAAAAACGCATTGTAAACATAGTTGGACCTGCTCTTGCAGCCAACCTCCAACCATTGTCACATCGTTGTAATGTTGCTTCTCTTTCTCTTTTCTACAAATACTATAATGGGCACTGCTCTAAAGAGCTAGTGTCTCTTGTGCCATCTACTAAAATTCATTCTCGTGTTACTTGTCATTCAATTAAGTCTCATCCTTTTTCTGTGACTGTTCCTAAGTGCTCCAAAAACGCTTATTTATCTAGTTTTTTTTCCTCGAACATCAGCTCTTTGGAATTCGCTTCCTTTATCTTGCTTTCCTGATTCATATAATTTGCAAACCTTTAAGTTGTCCGTCAATCGTTATCTTGCTCTACAATCTTTATCTTTTCTCTTACAGTAACTTCCAACTTTAATTAGTGGCTGCTAGCAGCCTTGTTGGAAGTAAAGATGTTTAATAAGAAAAAAAAAAAAAAAAAAAAGAAAAAAAAAATATATATATATATATATATATATACACACATACATATACAGTTGAATTCATCTAATTCGAATCCTCAAGGGGTCTTGTATTATATTCGAATTACAGGAGTTCATTAAACCCTGACGGACCAAAGTATTTGTTAGATTTAAATGATCTTTTGTACTATAGGAGATCGAATAACAAGAGTTCAACTGTTTAATTTTCTTCAGTGACAAATTTTAAAGAAGTTTTAAAAAAGAAAAAAAATACTAGCTTCGTAAACATAAAAGTTTATCAAAAAAATGAAATCAAGCTAAGACTTATGTTCTTAGCAAATTTGAGACTTTAAGGACAGAGTTTTTTTTATCGGTATATCATGAGCCTGCACAGTATTACTTGCCATTTCTTCCGTTTTATACTTTTATTTATATAGCTACAAATAATAATGATACAAATATCTCTGATTATCTCAAATTTAATTTAGGCAAATGAAATCAAACAAAGTTTCGTAGAATTCCAGATCTCTTTTTCTAGCCTTAAATTGAATTAATCGGCAATTTAATATTAGGTTTTACATACTGTCTAAAATAGGTTTTGGTAACTAGGTAACTAAAATTTTTAAGTGAAATGTAGTAAAAAAAGAGAAGATTTTAATTGTATGGGCTAAAATTCAAAAACTTAGTTAAAACTACTATCCACTTTTTATTTTCACCAACTTTAATAAAACATTTCTCTATCCACTTTTTAGTTTTACATAAGTTAAGTATTTAGTAACGTTCTCTTGCTTTTTATGAAAAAAAGATAAAATTTTTAAAAATAATGGATATAACTGAATTGTTTTTTTGACATATTTGAATACTTTCTTTGATATATCCGAATAAATATAAAATATGACTATATTTATTACTTTTACTAAAGGAACCTTACCTTAAGGAACCTTAAAATAAATTTTAATATTCTTTTAAAGATTGGCCACTCAAACTACAAAAAGTCTTAGTTTAACTTGAACATTAAGTCAAATTATTTCCTCTGGATTTTTAACATATCTCATTCTGGCCATAACACTTTAACATATCACATGGTCAAGTGATTTTTAAAAAACTACTTTTAACATATCACACGGTCAAGTGATTTTAAAATATTATTAAGGTCAACATTATTTCACAACTTTATTACATTTGAGGAGGTTAAGAGAAAAATCGTTTTCTTATTTTTTCAGTGGATTATATCTATACAGTAATATTTTTATAAAATAATTTTTTTATCTTTTATAAAAAAAATTAGATAAAAAAAACTATAGATGCAAAACAGTAAAACAAAAAAATTTACCAAAAAATCAACATTACTCAAGTAGTCTTCAATTCGACTTGGGTCAACTCCTTCAGGTAAAGGAAAGCTGCTTAACTCTTCTAAGGTATATTCATTTCTGAAAAAAAAGAATTTTTTTTAGTTTAGACACCAAGTCATATACATAATCCATTGCTAATTCTACTTGTTCTATTTTATCTGAGTAGTTTTATGAATATAATAGTACCACCAACGTATGATCCCGACCTTCAGTGCTTGTATAATTATTATTGATTTGGGAAAGAATAGTTTACTTATTATTTGGATTAAGCCAAGTTTTAGTTAGACAGGCAATGTCAATGTTTGTATCAGCAAGAAATTGATGAAAAATCTTGATTTTTTGTAATGGCATGTATAATATTTAGGCAGGCCAAATCAACCAACACACCTATATAGATGGTAGTGAACTGCATGGTTCTACTGATGGTGCAGCTCAATCAATTGGTCGAAGCAAAGATAAAAAAAACAAAGTAAAGTTATTGCCCTTGTTAGCATAATTAGCAAATTTGATTCCAATTAAATCTATTAGGGCTTGAATGAACTTTAGTCAAAAAAAAGATTTAGTCAAAGTTTGAATAAAACCCATAAATAGCCTAAAGCAAGAACCAGATACTATTTAGAGAAGACACAATATAGATGCAATGATGCAATTTGATGACCGATTTTGTGACGCAACAGTTTACTTTTTTTTTTAGTTAAAAACTTTTGGTTATAAAAGTTCCTAGCCAAACATAAACTTTCAGTTGATCTAAATTTGCTGCGTAAATGTTTTTTTTTTTGCTGATGGTGGGTCAGTAAAGCATGATAATATATAAACACAAACATACACACATATACAAAATTTTTTTAATACATATAGTTTAAATTTATGTTTAAAACTATATTTATTAATTTTTTATTTTAATATAGTTTATCTATACGTATTAGACTTTTTTAATACATATAGATAAACATTATAGATTAAAAATAGTAAAAAATGAAAATCTAAAAATAAAAAAACTATTATAAAATAAAATCTTGTCAAAAAAACCTGCCATAATCTTAGCTGTTCTGTCAAAAAAATTATCTTTGATTGTACTGTCAACAACCTGTCTGAACCTTGACTGTTTTTGTCAAAAGATTGGCTTCATCTTTAATGTCCTTTTAAACATAGGCTGAGAGAATTTTAAAAACTTTTAAAAATTGCATTTTGTATCCAAAGATTTTAGCTGTTTATATTTGAAATTGTCAAAACATAACAAAATTTATCTATACTGTAGAGGTTTTCAATAACATTAAAAAACTACTACTATTCTATGAAATATATTAAAACAACATTATTCCAAAAAATGACTTTCAAGGTACTATAGTTAATTTAAAAAACTTTTGCAATGAGAAAAAAATCTTCTAAAAGGTAATATACAATAATAGCAAAATAAAATACTTAAATTACTTTTCAAGTTTTGAAAGGACTTCTTCCAGTTGTTTCATTTCTCCCATTTTGTAACCTGCTGATATCTGTATTTTACTTATTTCTTCATTTGGATTCCAAAAAGGAAACAAGTTTGTAAACTCTAAAGGTTCGCAGCCAGCATAAACAACATATGTCTTAGATAATGGACAGTTTTTTTCTAAACAATGAACAAAATAAACACTAAATGTATATGTATGCAGTAATTGTAAGTGGCCCTGGTTAAATATGGAGCATTTTACAACCTCAGCCCAGGCTAAATTTTTTTTTAACTTGTTATTTTTTCTTTACTGTTTTTTTTTATTTTTGTTAAGCTAAGCCCTTTTGTAAAAGTTAAAGGGAATAGGAAAACCACACAAATATAAGTATATACTAAGCATATATTTCAAAGTATATTATTTTTTACTTATAAAAAACACAATTCAAATAAAATTACAAATATATGAACTTGAGAGTAAACAGATTTTTTTAAAGTTGCTAGCAATTTTCCTAGTATTGGCAACTTGTATTTCATATTTTCAAATTCCAATATAATAATGGATCTTTTGTAGCAATTCGTTTTATTTGCTTCATTTTTGAATACCTTGGAAGCTCTATTGTAGCCGGTTTGGTTGCATTTAGATAAAACCCATCACTTTTTTTTGTTATCTGATTCATCTTCTTCTAAAAAATGTCCCACATTGATTTCTCTGGCAATGATTATTACATAAAAAATTTTTTAAATTTTACGTCATATATATATCATTCGATAAAAATATAACTTTATCTAACAATTCGAAACATATTTAGTTTTAGATTTATTCAATTTATACTTCCTAATCATCTTTATAAAAGATGTTTACGAATTTATTTTACAAAGCTGATTTATTTTCCTTGCTCTTCAGAATAAACTTCTCATTTGCTCTTCAGAATAAACATTCTCATTTCAGAATAAAACTACTTTTGAAAACCTGCAGTTTTGTATCTAGTATTAAGTAATGTACTCCCAATAGCTTATATGCATCAATATTTGGATAACTTGGACTATAGTCTTTTTCTCTAAGATAACTTTAATTTTTTTTTTTTGCTAAACCAAACCACTTACAGTATCTCTAATAACAATATGAATATTATTTAAACCAAAAATTTGATGTTTTTTAAAGCTTCTGAAATATTCACCTAGTATGAGATAGTAAATCATGGAATACATTGAAATGAATTACATCTTAATTGCAATTTTTTGTTAAAGTCCTTCATAATCCAATGAGCAATAAATGACATAAAAGATTCATTTTTAGATGAAGTCTAAATATAAGTAGTGAAAGCATATGATATGGCATTTAGTATTGCATATTGGAATCTTGATGATTTTATCAGCTTTGTCTAAATTTTTTTCTTCTAATTTTTAACTTTAAATTTTTTTGAGATGAAAAGATGATTTATAAATTTAAAGAACTGGTCATTTGCAACTTTCTACTGAACAAGAATACTATAATACTATAACTTTTTACCCAAACATTTCATTTTAATGCTCATTTTATGCCAGCTAAAAATTTAAGAAGTCAGACATTTAAAAAATTTAAAAAAATCTAAAAAGACAGACAAATAGGACACAATATTAGGCTGCAATAAAACAAATAAGAGATAAAAATGTTTTTCTGATAATTTTGAAAATAAAAATTTCTTTATTTATATTTTTAAATTAAATGCAACACTTCATCAAACATTTTGTTTTTGTTTTTATCTTTATTATTATTTTTTACAGGACCCAGATTGATAACAACTGTTATATATTTCATCAAAATATCAATCTTGTATAAATATTAAAAAAAAATCATTGTTGTTATCAGTTTATTTTTGTTGCTTTTCATTAGAAAATTTCAAAATTTTCAAAAATATATATTTTATATCATGAGATGTATTGGAACACAAGGAGCTCTTAGTATTGTTGGTTTTAGTGAATACAGAGAAGTCAAATTAGAGAAAAAAAATAAAATGTGCTGGAAAGATAAGGTGTGTTGGTAAATTTTGTTAACTTGGAGAAAAAAATGGATCAGCTAGTGGAGCAGAAGAGGTATCAAGAGCAGAAGTAAGATATGCCTGTGTCAAGTTCTGAGAATAACCTCGATGCCTAACAGCATAAGGCACAATAATTTTAAACAGAGATTAAGAATAATAAGTGTATATGTTAGTGTGTATCAAGATCTGTTAATGTGTATCAAGGAAGATTAAGGTAGTTTGATGATAATCATAGTAATGACAATGATGATTAAGATGATGAGATGATATATATATATATATATGTATTTAGTGACCTAGCCCGGGTATGTGACTGGGGTTGCATAAATGCAGATACATGCTAAAGAATATTTTTTTAATTCAAAACTCATGTTATATCTCGATATAACATAAATCTCAATATCTTTATATGCTGATACTTCTCTACATGCTAATACTCAAACCATTTTATTCTTCTGTGACAAACATTGCTATTTTTGTTCCTGTATCATTTTTCATAATTTTTCTAACAATCATAAACTTTCTTAAAATCTTTGCTGATAACTTAACTTTTAACTCAATTTTGATAACTTTATACTTTTGTCTTGACAAAAAATCTTCACTTTTTGAACACTTAGAAAAAGCAGCCAATCAATGAAAAGAAAAAGCAGCCAATCAATGAAAAGAAAAAGCAGCCAATCTTTGACCTGATCTCTCTTCTGTAACAGCTTGAGGAAACCAGTGGCTTGTAGATTTTAACTACAAATAAACTCATTATTTACTGCAACAAAAAGTTTACTGCAAATAACAATTGCAATATTGTTGATATTCCTACATTGATGAATAACTTGATAATAAGCTCTCACTCTCAGATAAGGTCCAAAAGCACATTGTAAATGTAGTTTGAAATGTTTGAGTCACTCTCCCATTTTTGTAAGGTTGCATCTCTTTCTTTTTTCTACAAATACAATCATGATTGCTGCTCAAAAGAGCTATCATCTCTAGTTTGATCAGCAAAAACTCATTCTCGCTTGGTTTGTCATTCAGCAAAGTAGCATCCTTTTACTATATCTGTCTGTCCATGCTATAACATTTTTTTATTTATCTAGTTTATTTCATTAACAAAATCTTAAAACTCTCACCCATCTTTATGTTTTCCTGACTCATACAACAATACAACCTAAATACCTTAATAATAGTATTTACAACTTTTTAAGTCTTTAGTTAACTGTTTTCTTTCTCTTTAACATTTTTATTTTCTAGTAACACAAAACATAATAGTGGTTATATATATATATATATATATATATATATATATATATATATATATATATATATATATATATATATATATATATATATATATATATATGAATATGACAGTGTTTAATAAATCGTAAATGTATGAATAAATTTATAATATTTAAAGTGTTATAAATTTTTTCCTAGCCCCAGCTACTAACACCCTGCTAAATCTTATGATTTTTCCAGGGCCGAACTGCGTTCGTAAAAAGTCCCATTTTTAGCTGCGGCTGGGGCCCAGTCACTTACCATGTATAATGGATTTTTTCAATACTTATTTCAGCCCTCGTCATAAACCCTACCCCAGATAAATTTTATCAAACCTAGCACAGGTCAAATATCAACATTGGTTGCTTACTAATATACAAGTATGCATATATATGCATGTACGTACAGTTTGGGAAAAAATAACGATAGTGTTAAATAATTATTTATAATAAAAATCTTTGTTTATTTTAAAAGTTAATTTTTTTACATAATTGTAATACAAATGTTGAGTAGGGAAATAATAACATTATTTGGTAGCATTGTGAGTTCTAACATTGGTAGCATTGTTCAAGTTACTGTAGGAATCCCCAAATTTTATGCTTAGATCTGTTTAAAAAAAATTACATATCTGTTGTTTGCTGCCGTTTTATTTGTATTAGGACATTATTGACATTCATCTAAGGTAAGATTACTATTAGTTCTCTCTTAAAAATTAAAAACACATAAAAATGGAAAAATGTTGTTGAAAGGGGATAAAAAAACACAAACAATAGAGCATACAAACTGATTATGAGACTGAACAGACAGTGCTGTTGTTTCCAATTCTTTGAGACTTCCTGCCAAAGATGCTTTAAATTAACCCATTTGGGACCAAATATATATATTTTTAATTTTTTTTAATTTTCTATAAGAATCCAGGTATGTGAACACAGGAAAAAATATATTTTCGCAAAACAAGAGTATTGATAATGTCTTTGGAGGATATAAATAAATGTTCTCATTTGGGAACACTAGTCTTTATAGCAAGTAAATAAAATTAACAGAATTAGCAAAACATCAAATTATTTATTTGCTCCCATTTGGGAATGCTGGATCGATATGGGTCAAAGAGTTTTCTCCAGAACAGTATGTAGGTGGTTATTAGCAAACAACTCCCCAGTCCAAGGAAAATTATCCTTTTGAAAAAAAAGCACATTGCAGCAAGAAAGAGTTTTGCAAAAGAACACACACAAACATAGATTTATGCTTAGTAAGGCAAAGGAACTTATGGTATCTTAATTGTAAATCTTATCATTTTAATATATGTATATATATATATATATATATATATATATATATATATATATATATATACATATATACACATATATACATATATATATATACATATATATATATATACATATATATATATATATATATATATATATATACATACATACATACATATATATATATATATATATATATACATATATATATATACATACATACATATATACATATATATATATATATATATATATATGTTCATAAATATATATATATATATATATGTTCATAAATATATATATATATATATATATATATATATATATATATATATATATATATATATATATATATATATATATATATATATAAAATACTTTCATATTAAAATTACTTTTATACATACCCAAAGCATAATATTTTATTGATTGAAGGGCCAGTTTTTTGTTGACATCAAATCTATGCTTCTCTGCTTTGGTATTTGGGCCAGTTGTATCAACAGTTTCATCAGTAACAGGCCACCACCCTTGCCATAAGAACATTTTAAAACCATTGTCAATAAAAACCAATCCTACATAAATAAAGCTAAAATAAGTGAATAACATTTTAAATAAAAAGTAAACAAAAATAAAATAAAACTGTCTATCTTGTAAATTAATAATCTAAAAATGAATACAAAGACATTAAAAACAATGTAAAAATAATATGTATAAAAAATTTTTTTTTTGTCATTATTTGTATTTTTATTTACTAGATTTCACCCATTGTAACACCAAAATGATACCTGAATCTTTCAGTTAAAGAGTTTATTATTTTATTGTTTATATAAAATAAATTGTTACTAATCTGAACTCAGTTAAGCACTAGTTTCTAAACTGATTGAACTCTTTGATCAGTTTCCTGTCTGATTGATAACAACTATTTTTTGACACCCACCACTTATTAAAATTATTTTCATTATAAATTTAATTATTTTAACTGTTTTTCATTATTATTATCATTATTTTTGTTATTATTATTATTATGATTATTATTATGATTATTATTATTATTATTATTAGCTAATTTAATAATTGTAAAGAAAATTAATTGCCAACAAAGACAAATGTTTTTTTGTGATGTTAAATAATGATAAATTAGTGTTTTGAATTGTAAGTATAACTTTTATTTGATTCTATAATTTTCATATGAATTTGAATATGTAAAGTGGAACCTTTGATTCAGTACTTGATACTGGTCAAACCACCCAAAAAATAATTTTTAAATTAAAAAAACTCATTTTGAAAAAATAAAAGTAAAAAAATACTTTCTCTAATACATTAATGGAAAAGACCAACATGACAAACTTTATAAAAACTAAAAAAAACTGGCAATGGCCTGTTTTTCAATTAAATAACCAAAACAATATATATATATATATATATATATATATATATATATATATATATATATATATATATATATATATATATATATATATATATATATATATATATATATATATATATATATATATATACACACACACACACACTTTTAAAGAGCATAAATATTTAAAAATGAAATTAAAAAAACTTTTTTTATCCATCATTTTTTTTCAATTTAGACTTAAAATTTTCATTTTTTGTCAATACAAGATTCAAGTTTAATTGCCAACCCTAAACTTCAAAGTATAATGTAAAACATACCTGGTTGGGAAAGCTCATACAAATGAGATTGTAGTATTGGAAAAGGGCATGTATGTTTTGGATGATATGAAGAGCTTGATAATTCTTTATACTGGAAACATCCATTCAAACTGTCAAATGCAAAGCAACGCATTGTAAAGTTGAATTCTTTTGAAACTAAAAGTAATTTTTATATAAAAGTTTTTTTTAGCCGTATCCACAATTCCAGTGCCGCAGAAACCACTACAGTTCACCTTTCCAATGCCGTAAAGACCACTACAGTCAAGACAGCTACTCAATTTTTTTTTTTGCATCACTGTTACAACCCTTAACCCGAAAGACAAGCCTTGATTAACAAGACTGTTGCCTGAAAAAACAAGTTGATAATAGCACTACCAGGGACATGATGGAGATCAAATTTGGAACTTCTTGTTTATGTAGCAAGTGCTCTACCACTACTTTACTAATAAAATTTAAAATATTTAAAAATTGAAAACAAAATCACTTTTCTACATACTGCCTAAATATGACATGTATTCTTCTTCATCTCCTAAAGCATCCCAAAATTCATCAGTCTCTTCTCCTTCATCATACTCAATAAGATGCAACTTTAAATGATTTAACCTATTAAATATAAAATAAATTAATATAAACTAACATTACTAACATATTTAATAAGGCACAAACTTTTAGCAACAAAAATTAAAACCTTTTAATAAATGATTGTGTAGCAGTTTGAGCTATTTCACGACTATTTCCGACAACCTTGCAACCATGCCATAAATATAATTTATGCCTACTTGTCACCAAAAATGAACCACGAGATCTCAATGAAGCAGACCTAATAAATTTGTAATAATAATAACAATAGTAATAATAACAAGAACAACAATAGCAATAAATAAAAATACTAAGTTTTTTTCAGGAACAAGAACTTAATATTAAAAAAACAACAACGTAAAATAAAAAATGAGTAAAAAGTAATTAACTTTAAATTGTTGTTAAATCCTCCTATTTTTTTCTCAACTTACAACAAAAAAAGTTTTTTATGTTTGTCGTGCTTTTACTTTAATAATTTAAAGTTGTACTTTTTACCATCCTAAAATATTTTAATACCGAATTTAATGCTGCTCTTGCTGTTGCTCCTGCTACTCATTTGTGCATATTTGCACAGATCTCACAGCAGCCATTACATCCAAGAAAGAATTGCAGCACTTTTTGTATAAGTAAATGTAAACCAAAGTGTATGCAAATCTAACTTATGTAAACTTCAATTTATGTAATCTTAAAACATATACCAAGTTGTACAGTTTTTTTTTTACTTCAAAATTGCATTGCGGTAACATCTTAATTTTGAGTTATTGAATTTATTGGTTTTATATAATCTTTTGTTTATTAAAAAGTGTTAAAAAATTCATTGAACAATACGCCTTAGTGACCGAAGTGGTTAGCTCGCAGCGTTTTTAAGTAAAATGCTGTGGTTTCCTTTTATTTTCACATTAAAATTTTTTTTTTCGATTTGCTAAAATAGAAAATTTTTGAAACTCTATAGATATTTTTACTTTTATTTAGAAATTGCAGCAAAATCTCCAAAACTTTCATTAATAGCATTTATTGCTGTTTCATAAAGTTATTCCATCTTTTGTTTATTAAATTTAAAATGTTTAATAATGTTAAAAAATTGTCAGATTAGTGTGCTTAAGTGGTTAGTTCGTTTTTTTAAGTAAAACGCAAGGATTCAATTTTTGTCAAATTTTAAGATTTTAAGTACATTAATTTTTTATTTTTAAATCATTTTCAACTTTCTAAAATACAAAATAAAATATTTTTAAAGCTCTATTGATGTTATATACATAAAATATACAAAGATGTTATATACTATAACAAACAAAAGTTAAAGAGTTTTTAAAAAAGTTTAAAATTTCAATAAACATTAAAACAGTGGTAGAAATATTTTGGGCATATGCCACAATAGAAATACTTGAGCTATTTATGTGCCAAGGAAATAAGTAAAGTCTGCGTGTTTAACACACATTAAAGAGACAACTCTTTTTCTTATAGGAAAAAAGATTTTACATTCGAACTTTTATATTCTTCAAAATTAATTAGCAAGGCAAGAGTCTTAATAAGTTGCTGATAGTCTGAAAAAAAATTATTAAAAACCTAATAGAAAATTAATAAAATAAAAAAAAGTATGTACCCATTTTTCTTTTTTAGAAGTTTACAATTTTACAACAAGAAGTTAAAAAGTATTAAACATTAATCATTAATTAAAACAAAGATTTGACAGAATTTTATTTTCTGCCACTTACTAAAAATTCTTGAAAAAAAATGACTATATAAAAAATAACTATATAAATGGTTGGTGTGAAATAGACCATGACCTGTGTTACACATGTAAGTTCATTACTCTACATACTTTTAAGTTTAGTTCCAAATGTTTTTAAAACTTTTTATACCAATTGTAATACCCAAATTTCAAGTGGATATTTTATATATTATTTAGAATACTTGTTTTACTGATATTCAAACCGCTGATAAATAGCGGTTTGCACGACTATCGAAGTATTTAAAAATTTTTAAAGTTAATTATTTTGTTAATTTTTTTTTATTACCTTAAAAGGTAGACAACATGTATGGTTGTCTACCTTTATTGCATAATAAAAAAACTAGAAGTAAGAAATAAGTATAGAAATGGTCAGTGTAAAATAGACACATATTTTACATAGACCAATACGCATATTTTACTTGAGTTTTATTATTTATTGCCAGAGATTCCACCAGAAAAAAAAAAGAAAAAATTAAAAAACCAAGACTTTACAAGATGTTTGCTTCATTATTTCTAAGATTTTCCTGAACTTACAAAAAAAAGTTATAAATTTCACAACAATCTTGAATTTAATTTTATTAAAGATAACCAAAAATAACATAATATACCAAAATGTTAGAATAACTAGACATATTTTTATGAACATTTTTTTTTTTCATTTTCTGCAATTCCTCAATCTCATTTTGTTTAGTTCATTTACTGCTTTTTTCTTATTCTCCAAAAGATTCTGCACTTAGCCAAATGCTTTTTTCTTATTCTACAAAATATTCTGTACTTAGCTTACTGCTTTTTCTTATTCTACAAAAGATTCTGCATTTAAATTACAGCTTTTCTTCTTATTTTAACTTATTTTTTCTCCAAGATATTTTGTCTCAAACTCATACTGTTACATTCTTTTTTGTATTTTTGTGATTCCAAACATTCTTTATAACACATGCTTACTCCACATGTTGCATGATTTCTTGATTGATTTTTATAATAACAGGGACTCTTTAAAGGAAAACTAATGATCATCAATAAGACACAATATAATGAGATTTTTCTTTTCAATTTTCTACAAGTAGTTGTTTATTAATACTAAAGCCATGTTCAGAGATTGTCTATGTGAAAGCACAAAAAATTTTTTGAAGACATTCCGAATAACTTGATAAGCTTCATTAGCAATAAAGTTAGAGAAGAATTTATCACGATTATTACTTTTAATAACCTTGAAATAAATTTTAATGATAATAAAATTATTAATGCAAGTATTCTTTTTATTCAGATTTTAAATAAAAAATATGTTCATGAATAATGAGGTGGGTAGTTTTTTAATGTTTGGAAGCTTCTCAAAAAACAATTCAACTTTTTAAAAATCATTTCAAAAAATTTCAATTTCAGGTTGTTTGGTTTTTAAAGATTACTAAAGTATGTTATAAACTTTTTTATGAAGGAGTGATTTAGTGTTTTTTTTACACGCGATGTTAAAGCCATTTTTTGCCATATTACCAAAACTAATATCTTCAGAATATTAACTAAAAATCACAACAGTGTCTGTTTTTTTCCTTCTTTATCAACCTTTAATTCTTACTCAAGCCATTTGATTTTTTAGTTACAATTATTTATTTTCTAATTATTTAATTGTTTTATTAAAAAATAAAAAGTCTTGCCTCATGCAACCAACACTTATTAGGATCTATTAAGAAAAAAAAAACATTTACTGGAAAGCATGAATTGAAATTTAAAATTTTCACAATAAACAATTGCAAGTAAGCAATTAATCAATTGTGAAAAAACTCAAAATATAATACCATTTTGGCTTTTTCTCAATTATCAACTTTATATTACAATAGTTCATGACAAACTTAAAGCAAGGATAATATGTTGAAGCAAGAATAACTTTTGAAAGGTATCAAAATATCAAATTTGTTTTGAGACAGGTTGAATTTTAATAAAGTAATTAATATTAATACTAAAATGATAACTTACGTTAATGGCACCTCAACTATACAAGCTTCACATTCTACTTCATTTTTAATCCAATACATATGACCATGACCTACTGCAGACACATCAAAGTCAAGTGCCCTTAACAATAATTATTTAAATGAAAAATATTTAAAAATCACTAAAACAAGTAAGCATAAAAATTCCATAAAAAGTCGTAACTAAATAATTACAATTAGTTACTCACTTGCCAGCATGTATAATCATTTCACCATTAAACAATTGATAAAAAGCTGGAGGCTCTTTTCCTTGTTCAACCATTATCTAATTAAAAAATAATTTTATAACAAAAATAATTTTAGGAAAGAACTTACACCCATCTATTTGTTCCTTAATTATCTCTACCTTATTTAGAAGAGAAACAAGCAAAAATATTATAAATATTGGTTCAATATTACATCTATGTACTTACTATTTACATATTACGTTCAAACTAAATTAAATTTTAGGCAAGTCATAAAACATTTTAATGGCAAAATAGTAAAAATTGTTTTCATTTAAATTTAAAATTTCTTTAAATAAAAATTAAAATTAAAAATGGAAAAATTAAAAATGGAAAAAAGTTTAAATTAAGCATATATATCATGATGCAGCATACTTGCCAAAGTGCAAACAAGTATGTCACAGTCATTGACATAGGAAGATTAGTCTTCTCAATGGAAATTTAAAATTTCAAAAAAGTATCAGTTTATTGCCCAGCAGGTAAACTAGACAACTATTAGTTACAAGAAACAACTTATTAATTAAACCATATTTAAAAAAAAAACTGCAAGAACTTTCTTTTATTGATTATTTTAATAAAAACTTTTTATATACTTATATAAAACGTAACATAAAGAGTCTACTGAATTGTTGAACGAAACTTAAAATTGTTAAACATAGCTCAAAATAAGACTTAATTGTTTTTATTTTATTTGCAACAAAAAAAAAGTTAAAAATGAATAATCCAGTGTTTTTAATTTTGTAAAAAAACACAGTACACCATGTGTTTATTTTTAAATTTTATCATTTAAAATTCACAGTACACTATGTGTTTGTTTTTAAATTTTGTCATTTAAAATTCACAGTACACCATGCGTTTTTAAATTTTGTCATTTAAAATTAGTTGTTAATTTAAGTTAATTAGCCATTTTAAGATAAAAGAATTAAAATCAAAACTTCTAAACGACAAAAATTTTAAATAATAACAAATTCTAAACAATAAATATATTTCATAATAATCAAAGTAAATTCTAAATAATAACAATGAACTTAAGTGGTAATATTAAAAACAATAGTGTTCCTGATTATATTAATTATGTCAAATGAAGTTAAATGTGAAAACACAAATAAAAAAAGCAAAACATTTAAAAATATTTAAAAACATTAAACTCCATTATCTTCATGTTATAAGTCAAGTCAATTTTCAGTAAGACTTATTTTATAAAAATAATTATTAAGGTAATATTTATTAGATATTACATGAAACAAACTATTACATATAAACTATATTGTTACATTATTTTATATTTAAAAAAATAGTTATTAATATTTAACATTTACAAATATTTATCATTATTTATATCTTTAATAATATTTTATTGTTAACATTCATTTTTAGAAAGTTTTTTTTATAACTATAAAAATAACTATTTTTTATAACTATAAAAAATACTTTATTTTTTATAACTAAAAAATATTATATTTTTTATAACTATAAAAAAATATTTTAAAAAAACTAATAAAAAAGAAATTTACTTGAGGTCCTTCTTCTGTATCAAGATCAATTGTCATTAAAGCAGCTGTCCCTTTGTCACTTGCAGAACAATCTCTGCCTTGCCAAAAAAAGAAAAAAACATGATCTTTGCCAGTATCATCCTGGCGAGATTTACCACCTTTCAAACTTTGTATACCTGAACGAAAGATCTGAAAGCACCACTTGACGATATATGCTATAATTAAATATAGTTAAATAAATATGAAATGAATAAATATAAAAATTTTAAATAAAGCTCTATTAAGAAATAGTCAATTAAAAATTCAAACATGGGTGACCATGCATATTTATTATTTGTTGTAAAGAAAAATTATCAGCGAAGCCTGAATTTTGTGAATTGAAATTTATGTTAAAAAAATAATTTGAAGTAAAAAACAAAGAAAAACAAGTTTTGTATGCATTTTTAAATTTCATTTATTTTCCTATATTTTATTACTTTTTTCTATTTCTTAATTTACTTTTTTAAAGAAATTTCATGATGCTCTATGAACACATAATTTTGTCAATAGAGTTTTGTCATGAAATAAAAAATTAAATTTTATAACACTATACACAAGTATATAATATAGTAAAAATAACAAAACAGCATATATAAGAATTTAATACTAATACATACTTAAAATGTACATCAAATACATTCTCACTGAACATTATTTCTTGAATAAATGAATCTCCTTGTCAATGAAACCCTCATTCTAAGTTTACTTTTACAAGTATGTTTACATTATTTTTAAGTTGAATTTTATCTATTTTTTAATCTTTATTACTTCTTTTCCAGAAAATGATTTTAAATAATTGTTGTGCAAAACTTGCTGCTACCGTTGCACAGGTGTAAACAATTTGTTGAACAATTTATTGAACTTTTAAAGTTATAATCACTTTCAAACAGAAATAAATAGGCTTTTTTTTAAAAAACAGAGCAAAACTAAAACTTAAAATACTTAAAAAAAAAAAAATTTCCATTCTATTGTAGTCTATTATTTTTGTTTAAAAAAAGAAGCATTTTAACTAATTATTGTAATGCTTGTTATGTGGGTCAAACCACTTGACATTTGAGTAAAAGAATTGTGGAACATTTAAAATTACAAAAAACTTCTCATATAAATCAACATATTTATTCAAAAACGAGTTGCTTTAATGTAGCCAATAAAGACTCTTTCTTAGTATCAGACTACGCCCAAACATCACAAAACTTAAAAATCAAAGAAGCATCACACATTATGTGGGAAAAACCTGATCTTAATAAACAGGTTTTTAATTACACGCTATCACTACAGCGCTAATCAACATTTTCTATTACTCTAGAATGTATGTATTACAATAATTATCTCCATTTTCCATTATTCAATGATGTAGTTTTCACATCTTTCATGTTTTCTTTTGTTTGACTAACAAATAAAATTAAATTAATGTTTGTTTTCACTATATATTAAATAGTTTTTGTATTTAACAGTTTTATACTTGAAAATGATTATTGTATAATCGAAACATGTTGTTGAAACTAAAATAAATTGTTATATTTATTAGATGTACTAATTAATATAAAACTACTATAACTAGAACTATTAGAGATTAGTATTTAGCAGAATAATATTGAACAGAATAATATTTAGAGATTAGTATTAAACAGAATAATATTTAACAGAATAATATTTAGAGATTAGTATTAAACAGAATAATATTTAACAGAAAATAGTCCTAGAACGTAGAATTTAAATTAAAATACAAAAAAAGTAAATACCTAACCACAGAAAAATATTATTCATACCTTCACCAGAAAAAAATACTCCTTTGTTTTCTAATGGCACTTCTAAATGAGCATTCCCAGATATTAGCCATACAGTAAGTTCATTTAATGTTACACCATAGTTAAAAAGAGTTTCATTGTCCCGCATTCCTTTGCCTCGCCCAATAAATAAACCTTTAGATAGAATTACATTATTATTTAAAAAATTTGAAAGTTATGCAATTGTTACCAAAGTTACCAATTGTGAATTATAGTGTAACAACTGTAAATTATATTGAAAAAATGCAATATTGAATTTTTTCACAAATTGAACAAACATTTAAGATGTATAAACTTCAATCAGCTTATAAAACGTATACTTCATTTTGTTTATTTTTACTCCATTTTTAGTTATTTAAAACTTTAAATTGATTTAGTCTTAATAGTTTTAAATAACAACTTTATCACTTTTTTAATTTTAAATAAATCATAATAGTAATGAAATAGTAATAGTAATACAAGCTGCTGTAACAACTATTGTCGCGGAGCATAAAGTTTAAAATTTATACTTTAACAGCCGTTAACAAATGTTTATCTAGTCTAGCTTTAAAAGAATTTACTGTCATTGCAGAAACCACTTTTTCAGGTAAAGCATTCCAATGAGGTATCACTCTGTTCATAAAAAAATTGTGTCTCAGAGTTGTTTTTGCAAATTCTCTTTCAAATTTCATTGAATGACCTCTTAGACTTTGGGAAGAAGCCTTATGAAGCTCTTTATCTTTAAATTAACATTTTTTTTCAAAACATTGCTAATTAATTTAAGCAATAATTTTTATCTTTCTCAATTTAACTTTTTTAATTTTCAAACATAAAAAAATATGTAACTATAAAATTTGATGTACTTGTTATCACTTATCACTTTCTCAAAAATAATCGAGTTATTAGTTAATGTTTGACTTCATTATATTATATTAATTATTTTCTTTAGTTTTACTATGTCTCTGTATAAACCACAAAATAATTTAACAAACTACAAAATAATTTAACAAACTACAAAATAATTTAACAAACTACAAAATAATTTAACAAACTACAAAATAATTTAACAAACTACAAAATAATTTAACAAACTACAAAATAATTTAACAAACTACAAAATAATTTAACAAACTACAAAATAATTTAACAAACTACAAAATAATTTGTTAAATCATGTTTGTTAAATCACACCTGGATTGTAGTTTGTTAAATCAGATGTAATGATTAAACAAAATACAAAATATAGTTTGTTAAATCATTATACATGATTATTAATATATAATGCTGGCCATGAAAACTTTGGTTATGTTGATGAATCAATAATTTAAAATAGTAGATTTTACAAAAAAAATTATAACAACACTTTTTATTTGAAAAAGAACATGATTAATTAAAAAAGAACTGACCATCATGCACCATGAGTGGCTCTGGAGTTGGTTCTAACAGTTGCTTAGCTGGTATTGGTAATAATAAAGAAGTTGATGGCTCAGATGAAAACTCTTTTGTTAACTGAAAAAAAGGCCAGAAAATAATTACATCGTATAAAAACAACAACTTTGTATTTGGCATATAAACTTTTTTCATATGAATTTGTTTTTTTAACCTTATATCATATCGAAACTGTTAATAAAAAAATATTATGAAGGTGTAGTAATATTAATTATTTTTGTATTTAAAAATTTAATGAAACCTAAAAAATACATATTTAAAAAGGCTAATTCACCTCTTGCATCGTTTATTAAAAGACATGTTAAAGTTTATAATTTATAAGAAATACCTTTTGTAACAACCTATCAACTTTAGGTAAAATAAACCTTCTAACTTGCCTTTTTTTTTTTTTTTTTTTATTTACCTTTTTTATTTAACTTTAGTGTTAACTAGTAAAACAACTTTTTTCAAAAATTTATCAACTTGTTCCAAAATCGTTATCAAATGCTGATTTGTGTCATTTCTATTGAATAAATTGTAAATCCTATTTCTATAGACGCTTTTTATGTTAAGTATATAAACAAAATTGCAAATCCATCATGGTTTAGAGTTATTTTGCTAATCTCTCATATTTTCTTGTAGATGAACTACCTTAAAATAAATAGTAAATTTTTTGTATTGAAAAATTTGAAATAGCTACATCTAAATTTTTTGTTTAGTTAAATTTAGTAAAGTAATAAATCATGTTATTGAGTGCCCATACTGCTCCAGCGGCATCAAAACAAGTCAAAGTTTGTTATGTGTTTATCTAAAGAAAAAATATAAAAGCTATCTCTGAAACTTAGGATCAAGAAATTATTTTTTGGGATATATTGCACAAAACTTAATTCTTGATACCTATCATTTGTTAATCGATGGAGAGTTGCCTAAAATGGATGAGTATTATTATTAACTTAATTGTAACATGTGGTCTTGTTTTTCTAACTTTTTTACATGTAACTGTTTTTTTTTATTTTTTATAAGATGTTTTTTATTTTGGAATGTAAATGAAGATATTTGTTTGCTGTACACCTGTATGTACACATTTAACAAGTAACTGTTATTAGCATTATTGTAGGGTCTTCCCCTTCTGAAGATACTATATATATACATATACATATATATATATATATATATATATATATATATATATATATATATATATATATATATATATATATATATATATATATATATATATATATATATACACACACACATATACATATAAATATATATATATTTCTATAAATTGTTGCATTTGGGAGTACGTTAAGGTAAAAAATGATTCTTTTGACAACAAATATCTCACTTTTAATTACTTTTGACTTTCGTCCAACATTTCTGTGTTGTCAGAAAGTTACAACCATTAATTTAATTACAAATTAATCATTTAAAAAAAACCCCGCAAAAGCGCAAATTTAATTGACCAGAATGTTTTTAATAATATAAACAATGTTTTTATTTTTATTATTTATTTTTTTACTGTAAATCATGCGCAGAGTGTTGCTACATCGACTATCTTATAGCCTGACTCGCAACGGAGTGCTGCTACATCGACTGAGGGTTTGGTTGGGGCAGGCAGTCTATCAAGTAATAAAAAAAAAATTACGGTCTTGCATTTTAATTTTTTTGTGTGTCAACAAAATACAAAAAAACTTTCTGACATCCAGTTAGGATATATATATATATATATATATATATATATATATATATATATATATATATATATATTTATATATATATATTTATATATATATATATATATATATATATATATATATATATATATATATATATATATATATATATATATATATTAACAAAGTCATTATTACTGCAGAATTCTATATCAGGTTCTGTTTTTGAATCTTTACTATGAATATATTCAGACTTATTATTTTTCCAAGCAGCAGCAAAAATATCATCCACAGTCACTACACTATTATTTACCATTTTTAAACAATCTAAAGCAACTTTCAATTTATTTCTATCTGATTGCTTTTACAGTTAGTTTATCACAGGCAAACTTAACATTAAAAAAGCTTTAAAAAAGAAACTTCACATCAAAAAAGCATCAAAAACATTATAAAAGCAGTTTTGATTAATAGCTTTGCTAGTCAAATCCCTTACTTTTAAGTTTATTGCATCAGGGTTGTTAAGAATTTGTTTGGAAGAGGAAAAGTTAAACAAAAAAAAAACTATATTATAGACTTTTTCAAATCAAGCTTGATTGTTCCTAGTAGAAAATAGAATTAGAAGTAAGAAAATGACTAGCACAACATAATAACACAATTTTATTATATTTTAATTTTAAATATAAGATTATAATAATAAAGATTAATTGACGATAAAAACTATTGTTAATTTTGAAATGGAATTAATATATAACTTTTAGTAAATGACTTCTAAAAACTTTTTAGTGTACGAAATCCAAGAAGGACAACTAAACAAAGATAATCTGAAAAAACATAAAGTAGAAGACTCAATGAGTATATTGGCATTCATAGATATGAGAATTTCAGTTTACAATATCAGTGTTACTGCAATAATGATTGAGTACTATAACTTGTTTTCAGACTTCAAAACAACTCAAATCATATTCAATAAAATTAAAATCTTTTTAAAACTATGTTTAAATTTTTAAATATTATTTTATTTAAGTATAGCACAAATAACTTATTACCTGAGCATGAACTTTTGCATCGATAGTTTGTACTTTTAAATCAACAGGATCAGGCCAGTCAAAAAACTTTCGTCGAAATGCTACATTTTCTGTCTTCTCTGCCATTCTACCATACACAGACCATTCTGGTCTGGGCATTGGTAAATTATTGTTATTATTATAACAATTTAGATTAAAAGGATGAACTTTGGAATCTGTTTGATAATCTAAAATGATATATAACAATAAACAACGCATATTATTTCAAAATAATTTATTTATAGCACTAAAAAAGTTTTCAATAATAATAAACTTTAGGGTTTTATTTCAAATTTTGATTTTTTTCCCCTTTATTTTGTTAAATTGCACAATACAATACAGTTTAATCAATAAAGTGCCAAAAAAATTGAGAATTACCTTTTTTGTAATAATCTAAACCAACTTCTGCAGCCTTTTTACGTGGGGCACCAGTTGCATATCTGCCAACCCAAGAGTAAACCTCAGTGCCAAAATCAAGAACATAAACCTATAATCAATTGTTCTTATTATGACTTCTTGTTATTTTGATGTGCTTTTAATAAACAATTAAAAATTTATAAATAAATAAGTAAATAGAAATTTTATTAATTATTGGATAAAAACAGTTTAATTTTTACTTTAAAAATTACTCAATAAGGGAGATGAAGTTTTTGCAAAAAAATGATATTTTACAAAATATAATACTTTCTTAGAATCAAGCCATTTTTTAGAAGGTATTTTCCCAGAATATTCTTCAATAGGTTTTAACCAACAATTAGCATCTTCATCATCTATCTTATCAGAACATATTTCAAAAAACTTGTTAGTTTCAAGAATGTACTGCTCAAACTCTTTGTCAGGTAAAACTTCATTAATTTCTAATGTAAAAAATAAACAAAAAAATAGTTGCATAGCTATAACAGTTAAAATAGCAATAAAAAAAAAATGAACTTGATTTTTTAAACTTTATAAAATAAAGAATATAAAGGAATTGATCACACAGTTCACAGTAGTCTTGGAATTAAATCCTTTTCATATAAACAAACATCTCACACCATTGGTGGTACTGTGTTTAACTTCTTAAATTTATTTTGTGATGCCAATTTGTCTAATAAATATTGTCGCTTTGTGTTATAATTGAAAAGTGCATAAAAAATTGCATCCTTCACTGTAATAAATTTATTCAACTAAGTTACAGGAAAGATGATATAATGTGATTAATCTTTAGTCAATTCATTTTTTTCTCAAAAGGTGGTACCTTTTGAGAACACAATTATTTTTCAAACAATTACAAAACTTCAATTTTTAAAAAATCAAATTTTGTGAATAGAGAAAAATAGGTATAACTAAACAACAAAAAAAGTTGAACAACTTTTAAATTTTTAGTATAATATGAACTATCTTTTAAAGATAACATTTTGAAATATTATTTAAAATTTGCTTTTGTTCTGGAAACAAAAGAAAAAACTGAAATATAAAGACTTCCCGTTTAATTGAAAACACTCAATTTAATTTAATTAATGTGATATAACATCTTATATAACATCTAGCCCTTATACAACTATGAGTCACTCATAATTTAATAACTTAATAAAAATCTCAGTCAATAAAGATTAACACAATAGCAGACAAAAAAAATATAATAGACAAATATTACATTAACTCACTATGTAGTAATTTATCTAAAAATGCTTTTGTTCAGCTTCAATCAAAACTCTTTAACTCCAGTAAATGTTTCGTGCATCTAGTGTTTCATGCCTCATGAAATGCTTCACGCCTATTTATATTATTGTGCGATTTCAAAAGAATTATGTCTGCTAGACAAACAATGTTGAAAAATCTAAATTGCACATTACCAAAATATTCCAACTACCTTTCAAGCTACACAAATTAATTAATGATTGGAGAGCCAACCCATATAACATTGGAGATTCAAAAAAAGCAAATAAAATCCAATAAAATTTCCATGACATTAAAAAAAAAATGCAACAAACAAAAATGGCAAATTGATTCAGTAATTTCTATTAACTGTATAACTTAAATTGTATGGCTAATTGACACGTTTAACTTAAAAAGACAGTGGTTTGGATTTTTGTTGGTCATTTAGAACATTTTTTTAAATTTTACTTTAAATGTTTGTACCTTTATAACTAAATAAAAATCTAAAACAAAAAATTTTTGTAGAGCAAATGTTTTTTGATAAGTATATACAAAAACCTTTTTCTGAAAACAAAAAAATTAATTTATTTGCAAAAATGTTTAAATCAAGGTTGCCAGTTAGCATTATTTTGGCATTTTACAACCAAATTTATTATTAATAACAAAATTAAAGCAAAAAAAAAAATTAAAAAAAAAAGGAAAAACTTTTAAAATATATTAATCTAACACAAATGGCGTTTTTTCATTTATTTCATTTACCAATAGCCATGATATTTCAATCACTCAAATCAATAACTCAAATACTTAAGAGCCACTTATCATTTGTAATTAAAGAGATTCAAAAGTTTAAAAAATTTTTGCTGACAGATATTGCAAAAGCCTATGAAAAAGACCAATATGCCAGATATTGTTGAAACTTTGATAGGGCCAATACAAACTACCCTTAAGGTTGAAAAAAAAAGAATATAAAAATATTGGGGCTTACTTGACATAAAATAACAAGTCTAGAATGTCAAAATGAACAACTTATTAACAGTAGCAGGCTACTTCAAACCTGACTAGTGTTTTGCTAGCAAATTATTTATAATTTGATACAACACAACATAATATAACACAATCAAATATAAACTTTGCATTTGTAACTTAATAATAATAATTACAACAACAAAAAACAACTTTAATTAAATGTAAATATATGTGCACATACTCTTAATATACTTTTTATCACCAAGAATTTTCCAGAAAGTAGTTGTCATTACTCCTGGTTTTTCTCTATCTTCATCCATAAGGTTAATACTAGCAGAGATACACCCCAATTCTTTCCATTGATGCACTACAGAGCTGATTTCACAACCCTATAAGATTTATTTAAAGAAAAGTAAAAGATTTTTTAAGTGGTCACATTGAAAATTATTATCAGGGTGTTATCCAGCCTGATGGCACCACGTATAATGTGAAATTCCTAATTAGTTTAAAATTTCCAAAGTTTCAAAAAATCACAGTTAAAAAAAACTTGAAAAAAACAAAAAAACAACATATAAACATATCAGGCTCAGATTTAATGTGTTATGCTAGACACGTAGAAAATGCAACACGCAATGTTGTATGCACTACATTTAGATTTACAATCAACTTAATTCATTTATGGAAATGAATTAAGTTGATTGATAACAATACTGTCAACCGGGGAAACTTTGGTCGCCGGGGTAACTTTGGTTAATTGTTGATTTTATTTTAAATTCCTAAAATTTAACAAAGATAGCATTTTGTTTAAATTTTGTTACAGATACTAACAATATATATCAACTATTATATCAACAATTTATATCAACAATTTTGGTATATCAACAATTTTTGTGAATATAGCACAGTTACTTCGTAGACTACATTGACATTATTTTGGCGTTTTTTGACATTTCTGAAACATTTATTAAACCATTTGGATTCTTAGCCGGTGAAAATACTGAGGAAATATAAGCGAAAGCCTGGTTCAAGAGCATATGCAACTAAATACAGCCAAGAAATGCTGTCCAATGCTATGAAAGAATGTTTAACTGGAAGCATGAGTGTGCGAAAGGCTAGTCAACAGTTTGGAATTCCATTGGGTACACTACAGAACAAGTGTAAAATTCGACATTCAAAGAAGGTAGGGACACCGTTGCCTCTGAGTAATGAGACTGAAACACATCTTGTAACTTCGATCAACACCCTCTCCCACTGGAAAATTCCATTGTCTTCAATAGATATCAAACTTCTATAGAAAGATTACTTGGATTGATCCGGTGTCCATGATTCATGGTTCAAAAACAACATTACCGGTGATGACTGGTTCAAATCTTATATAAAACGAAACAATTTGACCCAGAGGTTGGCAGACAATGTGAAACCAGCATGTGCCGAGATCAATGCATTGAATGTCAACCTTTACTTCGATGAATTGCAACATGTAGTTGAACATGGGCCTGCTAGTCATATATACAATTGTGATGAAACAAATGTGATGGATGATCCTGGTTCAAAAACAGTTGTATGTCAAAGAGGTCTTAAGCGTGTTGAGCGAAAAATAAAATATTCCAAAACCACAACAAGCATCATGTATTGTGGCAGTCCAGAAGGAACTTTTATCGCACCAATGGTGGTTTATTGTTGAATGGACAACTGGTGGCCCGGTAGGCTGCATTTACGATGCAACCAAGTCTGGCTGGTTTGACAGTAGATGTTTCAAAAGATGGTTCATAGAAGTTTTCTTAATGCATGTAAAGGATCAGCAAGGCATTAAAGTGGTAATTGGAGACAACCTAGCTTCACACTTTACAACCAAGGTTATACAGTTGTCCATTGAGAACAATATTTGTTTCCTATGCTTGCTGCCCAACGCTACCCATTTGCTTTAACCGCAGGACGCTGCTGTTTTCCGTCCGCTAAAGATAGAATGGTGCAGAATATTGGAAAATTGGCGAAAGGAATCGCGCATCAAAGGATCAATACCAAAAAATCAGTTTCCTGGTCTCCTTGCTCTACTGCAACGTCAATTGAAAAGCGATAATTTGAGATCTGGCTTCAAGGCTAGTGAAATATTTCCCTTAGATAGAGAAATAGTCATGAAGTGTTTGCAACAGGTTAACGAAGACATTGGAGGAGGTACCGGTAGTACTGCTAAGAAAGTATTTAATGAAGCTATAGCAGGTCTATTAGTAAAATATTGTAGACAGGATGGGAAAACAAAGCACAAAGAGGAAAAAAAATCACACCTGGCAAAGCGATAACACCGCAAGATCTGGCGAATAACACAACCCCTACCACATCAAAGAATAACAATAACACCAAGAATAACAAGAAAAGGGCAAGAGTTGAACAAGTGTCATCATCCTCAGATAACGATGATAATCTACTAAAAAATGACTTTTAATGACTTTTGCACAATAACAGGGAGCTAGTTACAAAATTTTTTGTTCAATTAAATGTTTATTTCATGTTTCTTTAAGTGTTTAAGGACTGATGATTTTCTAAAACTCCAAAAAGTGACCAATGTTACCCCATAGCAGGGGTATTATTGATCAAACATGATAAATAATAAATGACCAATGTTACCCCAAAACCCCGGGGTAACATTGGTCACTTTTCGATGTTTAAAAAAAAATTAAAAGAATAAACTATAGCCAAGACCTATAATGTACCACAAGAGAAAACTGTAAAAAAATTAATAAGATGTTTAAGAAAAACTGCCGAAACTGACCAAAGTTACCCCAGTTGACGGTAGTTTTTATTTTTATTTGAAAAAAAAAAGCATTTTCATTAACAAGCAAGCTCATTCATCCAAAAGTTAGAAAAAAAACTTCATTTTTTAATTAACATCAGTTCTCTAGTTCAGATTTTTCAATATGTTTTATTTATACTTTTCTTATTATTCTAAAACACTTTATTTACATTTTTATTGCTGTTTATCGTAAGTTACGAAAGTTAGAAAATCCTTTGCATAATAATAAATAATAAACAATATACTTCAAAATAATTAAAAATACTCTTGGTAATCAAAAATGAAATGTATCATTTACATTATATTTGCGTAAAAAATAAAAAGGAATAATTATATTTACATTAATTTTATTAATTTTTTAAAATTTTATTTACAAATGCAAATTACTTGCTGCCCTTGTGCAGCAATGAATCTCTTTCTGCCCCATGAATGCCATTGTTGCTTGTTAAAATTAATTCTAAAATAGCATATTGCAACAAAAGTTCTTTAAATTAACATTCTTTTTGACCAAAATTGGAGAGCAAATTGCTCATCTAAAAGCTATCGAGTTATCAATTTAAAGTTTTTTTACTTCTCGCTAATGACATTTTACAACACTATAAATTTTACAACACTATAAATTTATTTAAAACTTACACATAAAAATTTATTTAATGATAAAAATTATAATATAAAATTAGATGAACAAAAATACGAATATCTATGTAAATAAAGTTCAAAAAATTTAATTAAACTTTTAGTTTTAAAATACTTAAGTATTCAAAATTTTCCATACAATATATAGTTTTTATCGTCAGTTGTCAAATAAAAAATCTTTTCATATATTTAAAAAGTTACAAGAGGATCATGGAAACCATCAAAAAAGTTTTCTCATAAAAGTTTAATACTATTAAGAATATTCTTTTTTTTTTTATGTTTATATAAATGAAAATAAACATAAAAGAAGACAATATATGTAAAAAAGTGTTTAAACTTTTTAAAACTATATTTAAAAGCAATGTATGTAATTAAAATAGATGAAAGTACCAAACTCATTCATTCAAAGTTTAATTGCAAACAATTTTCTATTCTTAAAATATTTCAAATTTTTCTACTTATGTGGAACCGAACCATTGGTTGCCTTAAACTTTTTTTTTAAATTTCAAAATGCAATGACTTTTTTTTGTTGCTTTTTCATTCGCCAGCAAAACCTAATAAAATAGTTTTTTTTCTTTTTTGTGTAAATTTTCTTTGGTTTTTACAAAATCTTTTGTTTTGACTTTTGAATTTTTGTAAGTTTTTAACGCTCTAAATAATCAATTCTGTTAAAATTATTAAGATTCTATGTTAATCAAATATTATGTGTGAACAGGGAGAGTCAGGTAAGAGGGTTAATAGAAATTTTTTTTTGATTAGTAAAATAATAATCTATTCAAATTTTATTTATGCTTTCTTTCTACCTACAGTGTGACCACAGACTATATGACTAATATTAATGCTCATTATTAAGTTTTAAACCTAATAATTAAATATTAAGCATTCTTTGTTTAGAATTCTATTTAATGCTTACAGCACCTTTAACATGTTATACTCTAAAAAAGTTTCATAAATCAGTTATTAATGAAATTTCTGCTGCCTGAAAATTTATTTGCAATTACAGAAATAAAAAAACACAGCAACAACAACCTCTTGAAATAAAAAAAAACACAACAACAACCTCGTGAAATAAAAAAAACATAACAACAACCTCTTGAAATAAAAAAAACACAACAACAATAACAACAACAACCTCTTGAAAAAGTAAATAAATTTAATACTAAAAAACAACTCTATTTTTAAATTTTGCAATCCAGAGTTATACTCATAAAATAAAATCCAGTGTTATTACTTAACACTGGATTTTATTTTATTTTACTTAAAATTCCATTGTTTTTTTTTTAGCCCAAGAAAGCTGAAGCACAGGAGATTATATTTCCATAGTAACTCAAAAAGATCAAGAAAGACATCACATAGACTTGTGAACTTTAAATCATGTGCTGTAGCGCCCAGTGTATATGGTGATGGTAATTTAAAAATAATATTGAAGAATGATTTCAAAGAAGTCAAGGACAGCACAAACAGTTCAACAAACAAATGTTTCAGTTAAAATGAAATAAAAATGGTTAAGAATATAAATAACATAGTATATTGTGAACATACAATAATATGTAACCATTGAAAATGTAAAGTATCTGGAAATTGGTACAAAGTTTGTGGAAGTAAATCTTATATTCGAAAAACTGAAAAGCCTATTCATATCAAGTTATACAACATGAAATTAAAGCAGCAGTTCGTGCCTCAAATAGAAAATATTACGGCTGTTTTGACTATCAAAAAAATGTTAAAAAAGAAGACAATATCAAAAGAGTCTCTTCCAGTGACGCATAAGCTCTTGATACTTTTGTTTACACATGCCATGTCATGTGCAACTGATAAAGGGAGGTTTAGGCAAATCAAAATATGGCTATAAAGAAAATGAGAAAAGTTTGTATCAAAGTCTTCACAAAGAAATATTTACTTTGGAAACTTTTATAATTGTATATTGTTAGAAAAACTGAAACTAAATTACTATATTGTTAGAAAAACTGGAACTAAATTATTATATTGTGAGAAAAACTGAAACTAAATTATTATATTGTTAGAAAAACTGAAACTAAATTAATATATTGCTTTCTTTAAATGTACTACATTTGTGCTGGTTATTTATATTTTTGGCCAAAAAAAGAACAATAAATAAGTATTATTATAAAAAAAAACTATATGCCTTATAAGGTAACTTAAGTGTTACATTGGTGTCCAACATGTCTAGCACTGCCTTTGCCTAGGCTAAAATTATTTTTGAATAATGCAATAACTTTTGCCCTTTTATAAAAAGTTGCACCTGTCCTATACAAATTCTACCATCACATTTTTTTCATAGATTTTTTTTTATTGAACTTAATATATAGTAAGTAATTGTAGAAACAACTTGATGTTCATCCTGAATAGTTTAGCTAGAGTTATAGCAAAGAATTAGAGAGCTGTTTTTTCTAAAACAGAAAAAAAAAACATGTTCGAATCTACATAAATTTGTTACTTATAAAACAGGAATTATGAAGAATCAAAAAAAAATAAAAAAAATGGTGGTAAGTTGACAGTAATATAACTGAAATTGTCCATTTTGTTGTTGTTGACTTGCTGTTTTTATTTCCTTGGTAGTTTTATAAAATTTGATCCTAAATTTCAAAAATTTAGGATCAGATTTTGTTTATATTTTCATGAAAGTGAAAATATAACAATGCAAAATTTTTTCTAGAAATCTTTCTGAATAACCAAGGCAACCTCATAAAATAAAATTTGAGTGAAAAGTATAAGGAAAAAGTTTTTATTTAAAGGAAAAAAGTTTTTATTTAAAGGGGAAAAAAAAATGTTTTGCATATAATAATATATAACATAATATATTTTTTCTGTTAAGGGTCAACACTAAGTCAACCCTATGACAGACTCAATAACAGGTTTTATAAGATTTTACAAAACAACTTAACTAAAAACAATAGTTAGCTTGCAAAATTTGTCTATTTTTGTTTTAAACTTATTAATGGACTATGATTCAACAACTGAAGCAGACAATTTGTTTCATAACTTTAACACTCAATTTTGTAAAGAAATTTTCACAAAAACCATTTTTGAAATAGGTATCAGTAATCGTGCAATGATCTGGTCTTCTTAAATAAGCTACTTTATATTTTTTTTACAAAGAACCTGCCATTCATTTTTTTCTATATTTTTGTAGCATTTAAAAAATTGGATTAAATCCCCACTTTTATATATGATGAAAATTTTATACATGATGAAAATTTATAGTTATCTAATTTATGAGTAGATCATTAATGATTATTGATAAAAACTCTGAGATGACTAGAACAGTAACATTTTCACAAATAAGACATTTTGAAAATTTTACAAATTTGAAAATTGATGGTTTAAAAATATGTAATTACTAATTTATGAATATTCCAGAAATATGCCTTGTAAAAAAGATTGTGTCAAAAAAAAAAGTAAAAAATCATCTTAATTGTAAGGTCATCTTCTACAATATGAAATTTTTACTGATTTTAAAAGTAAATACCCTAATTTTAAAAAAGGTTTTTCAAAATTTTGTAGTTTGCGTCCAAAATAGTGAACCAGTGTGGACCCAAGTGGTACACAATGTATGTGTTTGTATACATTATCAAAACTCAATATTGCTTGTAAATGCTATCCAAAGGAATGTAAATGCTATCCAAAGGAATGTTTAGCTTCAAAATTTCTTTAGCTTAAAGAAATTTTAAGATAAGAAATTAAGTGAGATTGATAAAGAATAAGAAATTCAACTTAATCTATGGTAAAGCACTGAGAGATCACAATTAATTACTCAGACAGTTCCTTATTAAAATATAAAGAGCTAATTACTTCTCACTTTATTTAACTTGTTTTGCATTCATAAATTGCTAAATGCCAAACTTACTACTCGAAAGAGCTTCAAACTATTTTAGGGTACAATAAATGTATTATACTGGCAGATTTTGCAGGCAATTATCAGCTTTTAATACACGATAAACTAATAAGTTACCATTAGAATAAATAACAATGTACACCGAGTTGTTATTTATTTCAATAAAATTTCTAAACCAATAATTTAACATAAGTTGCTCTGTTTTTTAAGTGATGATAATAACCTTGACATATGCTTTGGATGAGTTTCAAAACAAAATTGTAGAGTACATTAAAGAATATTTAGCGCATATCAATAAAAAGGAATGATTGTTGCTCCATCCCAAATCTTCAGTCGATATAGCGATACTCCAATGCGGCAGCAGACTTTAAGATAGCCTATGTATGTACTGAAGCCCTTAGCAGCAGGCTATCTCAGTCATACTGCCACCTTGAATGTGAGAATTTCTGAAAGACTTAATTTTATATGAAATGCATATATTAAATAAAAATAAATAAGAATTTTCAATCTATAAAATAGGAATTATCGACCGATAAATTGGGAATTATTGACCGATAAAATGGTCTAAACTCACATATTATACATTTGTAATAATTGTTTGAATATAGAGAAAAGTTACCCTTGACTTTTCCATTATACTGCAATTTTTTCCATTCCATTGATGTATGTATTTTGGTGTTATCAGTACAAATACATCACCAGAATTCATAGAACTTGTTTTTGGCTCAACCAAACGAGTCTGAATGTGCCGATTTCCTAAAAAACAAGTAAAAATTTATTTCTGTTTTCATTTTTATATGAGGAAATTTATAAATATGTGGTAGAGTTATATGTTATAAATAAAAAAAGCATGAAAAGCTTTCTCTTTTACCTTTTATATGGAAAAGCATGACATCTTTGATACCATCATATATATTTGTTTTTTCTGTTCCAATACCAGTATTCTTATCCTTTTCAGTGGTTCGCAATGATCGACTTGCTTTTGTTATGTCTTCTTTGCTTTCCAAACCTTTTTTAGCATCATCTGTTAAAGCGTGTTCTCTTGCTAAAAATATAACATACTGTTTCATCAAATGTTTATAAATGTTTTATTTATGAAAAGTTATTAGTACACAACTATATTTCATAACTATTTTTCACTATTTTATATATATATATATATATATATATATATATATATATATATATATATATATATATATATATATATATATATATATATATTTATATATATACAGGGTTTGTGATAAAGCTGGCACAATTCTTTTCTTCACGGTAAACACAACTGTAGACAGAATATTCAAAACTTAAAGGTGCAATAGTTAAAGTTTAGCTTATAATGAGAGTATAAAATTATACTCATTCAAGAGTTAGTAAGAGAGGGGAGAGTCAGCAGGCTTTAAGATAGCAATTTGAATAAAAACAAGCGCAAATGAAATACGAATACAAAATTACTATACAAACGCAATGTGAATAGAAAATTACTATAGGAAAATAAACACTGCAGAATATTTTTAATTATGTAAAAACACAAGTAAGATTTATTTGATTGCTTGAAATATTCCACACATTGTTATAATAAAAATAAACATAATACAATTTTTTCAAGCTCATTTTTGTACACAGTACAAAATTTTAAATTAAATTAAAAAAAAAAAGTTATAATAATCTCTAAATTAAAAAAAAAAACAAAAAAAAAACATGAAATAAATATGAACTTATTTTAAAAAAATATTTTAAAAATTAAAAAAATAGAAACAAAAAAAAAATAAAAAAAAATACAAAACCATTATCCATTTCTTAATTAAGTTGTCAAAATATTAAGTCACTAACTTATTCTTCAATACTAGATCAATAAGAACATATAAGCACTTGCGTTTTTGTTTGGTAGCATTTTTGTTTTACCATAAATAGTTTTTATAAATAGTGAAAAAATCAGGTGCAAACAATATTCTAGGAAAAAAAGAACTGTTCTACTAGAAAAACAATCATTAGAAGATAACAGGAGGATACCAATCAAAACCCAAATTGTTGTTTACTATCTGTTCCTGGGGAGAATCCAGGGACAGAGACAAGAATGCATAAAGCAAATTGAGAAAGAAGTAACAAGTTTATAGAAAAAGAAATTAAATTTTCCACATTAATAAATTCAAGTTGAACAGGCAAAACTGGATCAAGTGCTGAAGACATTTGATAAATGTGTAAGACATAGAAAATACAACTCATTGAATAAAGTTTTTGACATCACAATAAAAGGTAGTGAATGGCACTGCAGTGAGGACACAAGATTGTATTATCTTTAGATTGAAAGCAAAAAACAGGTCACGTATAAAACTGGGAAGGTTGCTAGTTCAAAAACTATCCATTTATCCAAAAGAAGAAAAATCTCCTTGAAGCCCACTTCAACAACAGTAACAGCACCAACAACAGCGTCAAATTCGGAATCTAAACCTGAGGCATAATATCGAGAGTCTGAAGATTCAGAAGAACAGTCCGCAAGTACCAGCAAGAACTAAAGCAAAACCAAAACTGCAACCAAATTAGTAACATCTTCAAAGTAACCAACCAGCAAAGCAGCAACCAATTGTTGACAGTTATCTCAAGATGAGATTGACATTCAGACACCTTCACAGTCTGATATATTTGGATCAACTATTAAAGAAACTGTTAAACTTACAGGAGAAATGAAGAAAACACTACATTTAAATGTATTAGTCACCAAGAATATTGAGTGTTAATATTGAAGAATAAACAAAGAAAAGTTAAGTTATAAGCGCTAGATCTACCAGATAGAAAAACAGATACTGTTGTTAAAGGTATAACAGCTATTCTCTATGAATACAATTTATAAAAGAGCATGAAGATAATTGTAGCGGACACTGGAAATACAAACACTGGAAGAAAGAATGGGATTGTCAGTCAATTACAAAGACATTTAACTGAAAAGAAACTGAAAGAACCACAGTTCAATGGTTGTAAACATTATGTTTTTGACAGAGTCCTTTACCTAGTAATGGACGAAGAACTTGGAGGAAGCAACATGTTGCCTAATATTAAATATCCGCTTATCCCCCTTTTTTGAAAAATCAGAAGTATTTCCTAAAGTAAAGTTTCAGAAAATACCTAAATTAAATAATGCAAGATGGAATTCCTAGCTCTTTTGGCATTTATTCTTCTACCAAAGAGAAGAGACTCACTGCTCAACATTTGTAGATTCATCTCTTACAAATGGGTGGACCATTGGTTTACTGACCAAACATACAATGCAGATGGTTATCAGAAGCAGCTTGTACGATCAGGAAAAAGTGTATAACTCAGTGAAAAAAATTTGAAATCAGGAACCATTGGGACTGGAAATTTTCAGAGCAAATCAGTGTGCAGAACGAGCAATCAAGTGTCTTCAAGATCTTTTGTTACTGTAAAAAAAAAGAAAGAGAACCTCCAGCTTAGATTTATTATGTTTAACAAAGCATAAGAATAGTATATTATGCTTTAATTAAGCTGAATACTTAACAACATTTTTTTGATAAATACAGTAATTTTCATACTTGTAGAACTGTTATTTAAGTTTATAATTTTATATTTAATTTTAATTTAGAGTGTAATAATAAACTATTAAATGCTTAAAACTACTTAATAACTCTCCAATTAAAAAAATTAGAACTAAAAATAACTACCCTAAAATTGTTTGAAACTTTATTCATATGCAAATACGGTAAATTTGAATACATGTATGTATGTATGTATGTATGTATGTATGTATGTATGTATGTATGTATGTATGTATGTATGTATGTATGTATGTATCTATGTATGTATATATATATATATATATATATATATATATATATATATATATATATATATATATGTGAGTGTGTGTGTATATATATGTGAATATATACACACTAGGGTGGTTCAAAAAACAACATTTTTGAAAAATATCTGCAGCTCGCACCTTAATGTGTTCTATATGATAAAATAATACTGAATTTAAAAGTTTTTTGAATAAAAAATATTTTTAGAGGTGCCTCAAGACCCTTTGACATTTAATGGGTCCCTAATACTAATAAGAAAAAAGTTTTTCAAAAGTATGTCTAGTTGGGTCTCAAAATAAGCGAAATTGTATTAAAGCTTCAAAAATAATCATCATTTTGTAAAAAAATTATTATTTTAGGTTTTGGTGAACAGAAAATGGTGTTTTTTTTAAAAACTAAAAGCGAAAAATAGGGAATTTAACAAGATTTTTTAATTAAAATTTTTTTTAGCGATGTTTTATTGAAAAGACTTTTAAACTCAGTTGCAATATTATACTATATTATAAACATTAGCATTTAGGTAATTCCTGGTACTGCGGGTAACAGTAACATATATACTATAAATACATATATAGCTCTTTAAGTTGTTGGCTTTGAGAGTAGGGAAGGTAAAAAAATGTAATTTTGATTACTTTTAATTTTCAAAAAGCATTAAATTTATTGCAAACAAAGCATTTTTTAAATTATCACCGCAACCTTATTTGGATCCACATTTATTAACTTCGTAGTTTTTTTTTCTTGATTTCCAAAATTGCTTTAGGATTAATAAGTATGTATTTTGCTATTAAACCCTCGCTTTATTTTGTAAAAAGTTCTTCTTTAATTTAAATAAGTTTATATTATGCATTAAAAATGGAGATTAGGTTAATCTTAAGCCTCTCTTTAGTGTGTTCAACATGTATATACATGTAAAACTCCACTTTTTTTATCAATATTTTCATAAAGTCTAACACTATGTATTAGTTCATAACAATTGTTTATTTTTAGTTTTTGACTATGCATTAAGGATCACAGAAATTTTTGGAAGTTCATCTTTATTAGTATAATCTAAAAAACATTTTCAATGTTAATAGAACAGTAAAATCTGAAAAACATTTTCACTGTTTTTAAAAATAATTCACTTACACCTTATTTTCCCAGTGTTTAAACCATTGGTTCTCCCTATAATTTTGAAGTCTTTCTTATCATTTACCTTGAATACAAAATATATAATTAGTTTAATTAAATGCAACAACAATAAAATAATTAAAGTAAAACATTCAATACATAAAAATATTTATATATAGCAATAAAAAAAAGACTAAAGCTAGTTGCTACTCATTTCCCATAGTTATATGGATTGTGATATATAATTAATAAGTGTATATAAAATTAATTATATATTTTATAGTTATTTCTTTTAAATGAATATATGTGTTATGGCAGTTTCTGAGGGTACCTAAAGCCGGCTATTTAATTCCAGTACTTGGCACTGAGTACACTAATAGATGGACATAAAAAATAAGTTTACGGTAACTATTTGTTCTAGTGATACTTTTAATTGTCTGATGCAGTTGCTGGCCAAACTAAACAAGTGTAGACCCATGGCCATTAAATTTTAAAATAATTACATTAACAGTATTGTTTTTATTTTATTTATGTTTTATGTTTTATTATCTTAATTATAAGAATGTATATATAATTGTTATAGTATTTTAAAAAAACTTGATAATCTCAAAACATAATATAAAGGGCTTAAAACAGCAAATGGATAATAACGCCTATACAACTAGTCTTCTAATCCTCCTAAAAATGGGTTGGAACTCTCTATAATTTGGTCCAACAAAATAATCAATGCTTAGTTACCCTTTCAGGATGATCTTGAAAGGGTCCCAATGTCTGTAGCTATTTTGAGCCCTGCACATCTTTAACAATTTTATATATATTTTTCAAAGAAACCTCTTTAATTTCTTTGTTCACTTCTTTAGTTTCTTTATCTTCATTATCTTCATCTTCATCATCAGAAATGCTTCTCAATTCACGTCGATTATTTAAAATGCGTACAGGATTCTGGCTAGCTTCATTATTACGATTCGGTTTTAACTTTCTACGTTGATCAGAAAATTCCTTTAATCTAAAAATCAAACAGATCACTATTTATTAATTAGAATTAATAGATTAAACTAACCACTACTATTTTAAAATATGCATGGATAAATGTATAAATGCAGCATTAGATTCACACTAATGACATCATATTGAAGTAAGGGGCTATGGGGGTTTCAATACATACATTGATCAAGGGTTTGGAGTTGGGCAAGTCATTATTAGATAGGAAAGGCTTTTTAAAAAGAACAATGAAAGGAAAAAATTGTTTTTCATTTTGATAATTTTTGCTTTTTTTTGTGCCAATTTTGCAAATTTTAAGTAATAAAGTATATTAAGAAACTGCACATTTATATACAGCCTTTATACAGTTCATTTACTGGACCATTCTATTCCATTTACCAGACCATTGGATTGAATATATGATTACCATGAGTGGTTAATTGTGAAAAATGGATTGAATATATGATTTCCATGAGGGGTTAATAGTAGAAAATGGTGTATAAAAAATATTATCAATAGTTTATGCAATACGATAATTGCAAAAAGTGATCAATGAAGCCCTCCAATTATGTAGACCTAGGAGATGTCATAATAGAAATAGATTGTAGATGTCGTTGGGTAAGAATCAGAAATGAATGTAAAGACTTTTGTAGGAGGAACAAAATTTTCAAATATTTAAAAGAGTCTCCTGGATTTAGGCAGGTATGGAAGTTTTTATTCCTTCTCATAAATTTCAATTCTATTGTCAGGCCAGGTGTATGGACATCATGATCATCCTGCTACTGGTAACATGTAACCCAGTGCAACCTGTTCCATGTCCTGCTGCCTTATAGGATTCGCTTTCTAAGCAAGGGCTAAAAAAAGAACAAAAAGTATACCCAAGTTTTTCTAACATTAAAATTTAATGGATATAGATTATAAGTTTATCTTTATTGTGTTTTGCTATTTATGTTTGTATTGATAAAAAAGATTTAAAAAAATATTCACACATACTACACTACTTTTATAAAACTAATTGAACGAAGACGATGTATTTTACTGATGACATAAAAATTTAATCAAGTTAATTAATTATACATTTTTCACACTTCATAACTGATTATTATACTTAATTACCACTTTAAATGATAAGTATAGTGAGTACTCATGATTCTTAAATAAAAAAAAAATTTTAAAATTATAAAAAAATATTTTAATTGCTAAAAATTATATAAAGAATAACTGCAATATTTTAAATTTCAATTCGCTTGCAAATGGTTATAAAAGCATCAAATGAGCATCAAATGGCAAATTATTGGACTGGTCAAATCAAAGAATCATAACAACGTTGAAATTAGTAAACTTATGAATGTTTCTGAATTTAGCATGCAAAAAATAGTCAAAACCTGGGAGCTGACAGGTAACTTTGTTGACATGTCTTTTTCTGGAAGACCACTGAAGCTTAGAAACAAGCATATTCAGAACCAGTAGAGAAAATCCTAGTTTCAGCAACAAAAAGCTAGCTTAAATATTCAACCAATCATTTTTTAATCGAAATGTAAACAGAGAACTTGTTTACATTAGCAAAAAAAGGTACTGGGTCTTACATTTCAATAAGTAAGCTTATCCTGTCAATTAAGGATTGACGCAAAAGACAAAAATAGCGCAAGGAACATTTGCCACAAAAAGTAATACATGATATGTGCATGAAATCGGTTGAATCAATGCAGAGATGAGTTCTTTGCTATAGAACCAAAGGAGGACACTTTATATATTAAATTTGTATTTTTTATGTTCTAAACCTTAACTCAATTAAACTTTTATGCAACTCATTTTAGGATTATATAATTATTTAACTTTTTAAATTATTTTTTTTTAACTTATCTTTTTTAACTTATCTTATCTTATTAATGTTAATTGTATAGCTAATCGATTGTTCTTTTAAAAATAAAAATAAATTAATTTAATTCATTTTCTTGGTTTTTTTTAGTTGAAAAAATCCTTAAAATTTTGATTATAATTAAACTTTTGTGCATAGCTATAAATAAATATACTTTTTTTTAGTCTTTTATTTAGTTGGAGGTGTCTTAGCTACTGTGTTAGCTCAACTGTTAATCCGAGATTTATAAACATACATATATTTACAACATATGTATGTTTGTGTTCTGTTTAAGCCTCTGGCACAGTGTTCACTCACCCTTAAGTTGCTATTTGTATGTTTGTTTTCTGTATGTACCTATGGCGCGGTGTTCACTCACTCATAAGTTACTAAAAGTATATATGTGTTCTGTTTAAATCTCTGATGCAGTGTGAGCTCAGTAACCAACAAGTGACTCCAACTACACCCACCTTATTTCTAGTATTCTGTTAGATATAATGCTTTTCAAAAATATTTCCATTAATATTTTAAAGTACTGCTAACAAGAATTTATTTCTTTTAACTACTCCAAGTCAGGTAAGGTTCAGGATTATCCAGCGAAATTTGCATGCCTTGGAGCTCTTGGTTAATTAAATGGTAGAGAATGTGTCTCAATAAAAACATTCATCTTGGGCAAATGTTAACTGCATTCAGCTACTTTCTTGTAGAAGACCTCCTAGGCAAAAACTTTAAGGGTAAACAGAATAATTCTGTTGACCAGCCCTGAACACCTTCTTCATCTATTAGGCTGGCGTAGATGTAAATCTGTGTTACATTATTTCCTGCCTAGAATGGTAAATCATCTTCTTGACTCTACTTATGGATTTTTTTTTGCCCCTCCTTTACAGTGGCTATGTAATTCTTCCTGTTATCTCCTAATGATGGTACAGCTCTAAACTCAGTTTAATGGTTTTGAGGCTGGCTGGTAGTAAGGTTTCCTGAACTATGTGGTAACTCTCAGAAAGACTGATTCCATCAACAGCTGTAAAATATCAGAGTATTAACAGTGTTATTTTGCCCATGGATGGAGTCCCTGTTAATGCTTTTGGTGTGTATTATTGAAGCCACGTAAAGAGCCCTATGTTACAACTTTGAGTTAATTGTTTCAATATATCTTTCACAAATATTCATAGTCTTCAAAGTACCTTTCCATCAGTTGAATTTTACCTTTTGAAAATACCACCAGATTTGCTTGCTCTTTGTAAGACTAATTTAAATTCTTTCTTCAGATCTCAGTATTGATAGGTACTACCAATTGATTTGCAAAGACTCCAATAGTCACATGCTTGGCTTGGGGGTATACTTAAGCATTAATTCACCTATTTGTTGAGAAAACAGGTTTGAATCCTTTGACCATTCTTTTACATGCTTCTGCTTAGCACTTCTTCACTCTACCACTTTTCTCTTTGTTCTTCATTATTCTCCTTCTTCTTAAGACTGCACTCTTTTAGATGTAAATTCTAATCAAATTGACCATGCCTTTTCTCTTTACCACTCTGCCAATATTGTTGTTATTGTTGACTTTAATGCTTATCACACTGAACGGCTTAGCTCTCACACCACTGACCCTAGTGGCACTTAAGCCCATAGTTTCTGTATTTCCCAATCTTTTTCTCAGATAGGTCTCTTTGTGACTCGTTTCCCAGACAACCCTAATCACTTACCTTTACTCCTTAATTTGTGTGTTGTCTCTGACTCAAGCTTGTGTTCAGTTTCTCCTTGTTCTCCTTAAGGTGGTTCCAACCATGCAATAATCTTTATAAATCTTTCATCTCGCACTTCTTCTTTAGACTCACCCTACCATCGTACTACTTACTACTATCCTAAAGCTGACAGGGATTTTTTTGTGGTGTTCTTTGTAACAGTCTTTGGGCTGATACCTTTTCTCTCTGGTGATAAATGCCCCTCCTGCATAACCTCCGGATCCAAGCAGGAATGGAGGCTTTTATTCCTTCTTGTCAGTTCCAAATCAAACCTCATTCTTCTCCATGATTTTTACCTTTTTGTGCAGCTGCAATATCTAATCGTTATCATTTTATTCATCTTTTTCAAAAGAACAACTCTCTTGACAACAAACGCCATTTATTATTGGAAGAAATCAATGTAAAAAGGTGCTGATGCATTGATGTAACCAGCGATAGTTTGGGCAGTACAAGTCCAAAAAAAAAGAAAAAAAAGTCCTTTAAAAAGAAGGCTGGGGCCCCTTTGCTGAATACTAACCTCCCATCCCTCCGGTGAATTTATGAAGTTATTAATATATAGTTATGAAGCATTATAAAGTACACATTTTACATACGATTTCACCTATATGTTCAGCAATTTACGTTTAACAAAATGTCTAGTTATTTGGAATATTTAAATTGTTTTTTTAATTGTTTATGCAGCGTTTATTTACATTAAATTAATCATTGTAAAATAAATTTTATTTAGATGCATTAGTTTGGGCGCCCATACTGGTCAAATGGTATGGAATTATGTCTGGGTATGGCACTGGTCTAATGCTAAGCTCCATTAATAATATAATCTTATTACCTCTCTCAAGGATGAGGCAGAACTATTTGAAAAGAACTTTTCTTCTAATTTGACTTCGGTTGCTTATATCATAACTTAATTAGGTTCTTCTACAGCTTGTGGTTCAGACGATAATCCTGACATAGTCTTGCAAAAGTATTCTTCAGGACTCTCTTCTCTAAACTATTTAATACCTTTCTGACTGTTTCATGCCAGCTGGAAAATGGCATCTGTGGTTCTAATTTTTAAAAACTCTAAAGAACATTTTAACCCCTCCAACTATTGTTCAATCAGTCTTCTATCTGTTATTAGCAAGGTCTTTGATCAACAAATTTCTAAAATCTTATCTCGAGTCTAATAACTTAATCTCTGACAACCAATCTGATTTCCAATCTTCTTGTTCTATGGCTGACTTGCCAACTGCTGTGACTGAAAGATTTTACAGTGCATTAGATGGAGACAGCAAGGCTATGGCTGATGCTCTTGAAATATCTAAAGCTTTTAAAAAAGTTTGGCATGCTGGTCTTCTAGATAAGCTTGCTTCTTATGATGTATATGGGAAAGTTTATGAGATTATTAAATCATTTCTTTTTAACCACTTTATTTAAGTCATTCTTAAAGGTCAACTCTTTTTATTTCCAGTAACTTTTGAATCTGATCTCTCTTCTTTAACAGATTGGGGCTTGCAATAGTTTGTAAATTTTAAATCCAACAAAACTCAGTTATTTACTGCAAACAACTATCACAATATTGTCAACATTCCTATATTGATGAATGGTAATTCTCTCACTTAGCCTCACTTACTTAACATCTTCTTGGATTATTATTCACTACTGACCTCTAAGGGAAACCATATATTCAATCAATTGCAAAGTTAACATCTGCTAAAGTTGCTTCTCTTTATCGTGCTTGCCATTTTCTTACTCCTGATTACATTTTCTACCTCTTTACAAATCTTTTAGTAGCCCCTGTATGGAATACTGTTGTCATATTTGGGTTGGATCTTCTAATGGTGCTCTTTCTCTTTTAGACTAAGTCCAAAAACTCATTGTAAACGTTGTTGGACCCGCTCTATCTGCTAAGCTTAAGACTCTCTCCTACCATCATAAAGTTGTATTTTTTTCTGTTTTCTACAAATATTATCATGGTTGCTGCTTAAAAGAGCTATTATATCTAGTTCTGCTAACCAAAACTCTTTCTTGTTTGACTTTTCATTCAGCTAAGTCTCATTCTTTTACTGTATTTGTCTCTGCAAGTTCTAAAAACTTTTATCTTCATGTTTTCCTGACTCGTACAACCTTATTTTTCAAATCTTCTGTTACTCACTTCTTTGGTATTTAACTTTATCCTTTCTTTTTTAGTAATTCTTAGTAAAACTTAATAGTGGTTGTAACTTAATAGTGTAACTCAATAATAATTATTAAAACTTAATGGTCTAGTAAAACTAGTGGTCTAGTAAAACTTAATAGTGGTTGCTTGCAGCCTTGTTCGGGCGGATTCAGAATTAAAAAAAAAAGTCTCAGTTTACCCATTGTTTTTCTCCTTGTGCATCTGTTATTTCTAATCAAAATTATGAAAACCAAGGTGCTGATCTCAAGAAACTTTCTTGAAATCAGGTACCTTAATCATTGCAGGATATTTATTAAAGGGTATCAAGTAAACCAAGAGCATTTTTTTTTAATTCATATTTTTTGCTTGATTAACTCTCTTTTTTAACTGTTCTTTGTAACCCTGACTAGCCTCTCTTTTTGTAAAGTTAAGAAGTGTGGAAAAAAATTAAAAAAAACTATAAAAGTGGGTAGACTAATATTTTTTTTAAAAATATTTTGAAAGGTTTATCGGCTTCATATATGCTTATGTATAATAATTTAGCGTTATATACTGCATTTAAATTTGTTTATGATAATTCTTTATGTTTATATACAAAACAGAAACACAAAAGTAAAAAAAAAAAATGTTTGGCAACAGAAATCAATCTGGTTTCTGTTGCTAAAGTTTTTCTCAACTTTTCTTTATAAAGAAAATTTTTCAATTTTTTAACAGCATTTGGTCCTCAAAACATTTCTGCCACAATATTACAAAAGTGTTTTTCAAAACTTTAAAAGCTATTTAAAAGTTAACTGAATCTTGTATTCCTGTCTGGAAAATGGTATCAGTGATTACAGCTTTTTTTTTAATCTGGAGATTACACTGACCTCTTTAACTATCGCCTAGTCATCTTACTATTATTAGCAATGTTAGAGTGTCTTTAATTATAAAAGTTTCTAATATCTCATCTTGAGTCTAACAACTTTTTGACAAAAAAAACTTTTTGACAATACAGATTATCTTGTTCTACTGCTGACTTGTTAACAGTAAGAACAGAAAGTAGAGCATTAGATGAAAGTGACAAGGGCTATTACATTTGACATATCAAAGACTAATAATAAAGTCTAGCAAGCTGGTCTTCTCTATAAACTCTGTTCGTATGGCATATCTGGGAATATCATAACATTATTAAATCTGTTTTAATCTTTAAATCTAAAATTTAATTCTAATTTAAGTCATACTGAATGGACAACTTCATTTCCAGTAGCCTCTGAAGTATCACAAGATTCAAACTTTGCATTACTTTTCATTTATATTAATGATATACTTCATTAAATGCTACTTGGTAGACAGTGTTTAGTGACAATAGTATTAGATTTTCTTTATGTTTTGTCTTTCAAAAGTTAATTTCAATTTATGTCAAAATAATGTAAAAATAAAAAAAAAGGTACAGCTAAAGTAATTTACTTCAGGATATATAGTCTGCCACATATTTTAACCATTACAATTATGTTTAATGATATATATTAATGGTAGTAAAAACATATATTTGCCCCAGTAAGGTTACTACAGTCGAGGCTTCCTTGACTGTAGTAGCCAACTCTTTACTCTATTTAAACTTAACATTTCAAAATCAGTATGTTATAAATTGCAACTTATTAAAACAAAAATTTTAAAAATATAACATTCAAAACATAATACCTGACTGCTTGAGATGAGTTTTTAGTTATTTTTATGCTATCAAAGTCAAGACTATCCATCTTATTTTCACTCTAAGTCATGCATTTTTATCTTAAAAGAAAATTATATATATTTAACTTCTATTTGCTTATCTAGACATGTTTAACTAAAAAAACAAACAGAAAGATAAAAAAAATCAATGAGAGGTAACCTAGAAAAATAAATCTAGAAACCTTTAAAATTTATATCTGTATTATTTCAATACATCCAGCATTAACTATAAAAATAAATTTTTGTAAAAAAATTTACAAAAAGCAAACTTTAGATAAATATTTGTTTCAGTTGTTTTTGAATACATTGTTAAAGAATTTGATTGCTGGTAGCAACAATCTCTTTTGTTAACTACATTCAATCTTGAATGTAGATTCACATTATTTATTACAATTTTCTTTGTGTAAACCTTTAAAAAGTCAGTTATGCATTCAACATCTATACTGTTTATGCCATACTAAATTTATTATTTAAAATAGACAAGTTTTCATAACTTAACACTCCTTTGAAATTAAAAAAAAAAAATCTGTTTTCAAATGCAGTTATTTAGAAATATGCAAATAAACTATGTGCAGAAAATAAACTATGTGTAGAAAATATACAAATAAACTATGTGTAGAAAATGCAAATAAGTTCTAACAATAATAACTAACAAAGCAATTCTAAACAGCAATATCAAACAAACAAAAAAAAAAAGCAAGAAAAGCGTTTACAAGTTTAAAAAAAAAAAATTAATGTTGCAAAAGTGTATTAAACATATAAAGTATTCTTTAAAAAAATTAAATGAATAACAATAACAACTAAAATTTAGGAAATAATCAAACCTAAAGAGATATACAAAGTTCACCACTTTGATCACAAATTGTTATTTAAAATATTTCAAATAATCATTAGTATCAACCAGTTAATCATAAATTATAAGTATTTTAATAAACTTTTAATAGCTTGGCATGTTCCTCATTTGCATTTCCAAAAGTGGCAAAAAAATGTACTTACTCTCTTTTGTTCCTAATTTTATTGAAAAAGAGATTTTTATTTCAAAAAGTCAAAAAGCATTATCAATATTAAATTCAGTAATTTTAGCTTATATAATTTATACTTCTAAATTTTTGTTCTCTAAAAATAAATGTTTTTTTAAACTACGTTAAATATTGTGCTAATACATGTTCCTTTTTTAAAATACTAAAAAGGTTATAACAGAAGTTTTTAATTTTCAATTTGCTACCTAACCTCTTTAAGCCAACTTCAAAATTGCTAGTCACTTATTGTTGTCAAAAAAGTTAAGATTATAACTTTTGTTAAATTTACCACAAACAAATTTTTAACATGAGGCCCATTATTTCAAAAACATGCAAAAAACACAGATTTTAAATCAGTGCAAAACTGTAGGTGGGTTTAAAATCAAGTCTGATAAAAATTGCTATTGCTAATAAAAAGTAAATCAGAATTTAGATTCAGTCTTGAATCAGATGCAGCCTCCAGGTGGAAAAATTTTTTATATTAAAAATATATTAAAAAGGAGAAACACAGCTTAAACTCATTGATTTTTAACAGAATCTCTCATTTTTTGATTTTTAACAGTATCTTTCCATTTGTAAACCATGTAGAACTAAAAACAAGGTTTTCAGTAATACATGGTTTACAAAAAAAAAATTCATAGGAGCTAAATTAAGTTTAATGAAATCATGAAGTTGTGAAACAATGAACTTATCTTTTTACATATGAAAATTACGTTATACTTTGATTGAACTTTTTTATATAGATCTCTCAATTTGACTAAATACAACTATTCCAGAAAAAGAACACAGAAATCAAAATATTCCATATTATTCTGGGCTTGAAATTTCTCTACAAGATCCTGCTCATTCTGTCCACAAATTAAATACCTGTTGCATAAAAAAAACAAAAGTCTTAATAAAAAAGCAAAAAGCTTAAGAAGATCAACAGAAGTTTTTAGTTAAAATACAAAATTCTAGTATTGAACTAGAAAATAAAAATTATCTATATTTAATAAAAGTAATAACAAAGTTCAACATTTTTAAAATAGGAATAAAATCTTTCAAGTATGTTGGAAGAGATATCAAAAATAGATATTAAAATTGTTGTCTGTCAGTTAATACCTTCTGTGTCAAAGATACAGGATTTTTTTTAAGTGCTCATATATGCGCATATTTTAGTAAAATATCACATATACTGACAGACATTAAGTACTGGTATTAGCAGCACATTTCAATTAAGAGATATTTGTAAAATCCACTAATATCTCTTATCTAGATACTACTCTATTCCATTAAAACTTAAAAATTTATTAAAACTATTTTGTTTATTATTTTGTTATTATTATTATTATTTTGTTATTATGTTTATTGAAACAAGACTCATTTTTTGTTTGTTGATTTTTTTTTTTTTTGAGTTGCTTAAGGTTGATAATTTAATCAGTTTAAGCTTCTTTGAAAAATTGCTTTTTACACATAAGAGATATAGTTTTACGTTAAATTACCAGACAGACAACAATATACTCTGATATGTATCTTTGTAAACTTATCTTCAATATTTAGAAAAGTGGAATAGTAAATAGAGTTTACAAAAAGGTGCACTGAAGATTTTTATCTACATATGCAATTATATTGAGCATTATATGATAAAAGTTCTAAAAATTAATGCATTTTAGATTTTCTTTTCTCAAACATAAAAAACACTGCACCTGCTATCGTAGGTAGGAGTTGAAAATATTTGTTTGTAGATAAACTCCTAATACTGCCAATAAATTTTTTTTTCTAAAGTATACCTTAGATAAAGTATATCTGGGTCTCATAAGAAACAAAATTATATAAAAATTTCAGTATAAAAAACAATTATGCTGAAATATTTTGAAGCTTTGAGGGACCCTTAGGACAATTATTGAAATTCGAAAAAATATTTTTTTGAATCATATGATAGAAGAAAGGGAAAAACTATAACTGTGCAGCGTTCTGAAAAAGTTTAGCATGGTAAACAACCATACAGGGCACCTTAAATTTTATAAAAATAGCTCAGTGGCTATGTTTTTTATTTTTATGCGACAAAATTTGAAATAGATCTAATATATTACACTATAGTTTCAGTTCTTTTTACTGCAAACAGTTAAAAAAAAGTAATTTTGATGCATAAAAACAAAATTAGTAAAATTGCACATTTAACTCCTTATATTTTACCTTCTGTAATTTAAAATAAGAGGAGTTAAATGACCTTTATAATTAATTATTTTAGGTGGTACTTGCATAGGATTATAAAGTTTTTTTTTACTTTGGTATTCTAAATAAATTTCACATGTATGGTATCATTTAATTATATTCATTTGATTATATTAAAAATATAAAAAAATAACCTGTAATAAACCGAAAATTGATTCTGATTACATTTGATTCTTTTTCAAACAGTTTTTTTTTTCCAAGCAAAATCTGGTAACCATATACCTGTGAAAGCAATAAAAGCAGTAAAAGCAATCTATAGAAACATTCTTAAATTAAATAAATCTTTATTAAGTTATTTAAACTAATCTTTATTCAGTTATAAAAACTGTATAAGCCAGTCATATAAACTGTATATAGTTTCAAAGCAAGAATTGTTGTTATATTAATTTCTTTCCTTTGAAAATGCTTGTCTAAAATAATTCAAAATTTTGAAAAAAACTGGAAACATTACACTGTTTTCTTGTCATTTTAAATATAAAGCGCAAATTTAAAATGTTTTAAAAAACAAACACTATATGTAAATTTAAAGTTTTAGCGCCTATTGTTTCTTTAACTTGACGTCATTAATTCGTTCATTATTTTTTGATGGTTTTTCGAAATAACGTTTTTCTCTTTGTCTAACTCATCAATTAAGCTTAGTTTAAATCACACAAATACATACTACTTAATCTTTTTTTATCGGTTACAATCATAGTAACTGATAAAAATGAGATTAGAAAATCAAAATTTTCAAATCAAGAAAATAGTTTGCATTGTACTGTCAAAATTAAAGTCAAAAAATTAAAAGGTTTATATTAAAAAACAAATTTAAAAATAGCTTCTTATTATTTACTAAGCAACACTTTTAATAAGAAAAAGAATAGCAACTTCTAAAAGAAAACCGCAATCAAATCTTGAAATTTAACGTGCAAAGAAATCTATTATTAATTTAAACATATCAACTAATCCTAGCGAGTGCTTCACAAAGAATGAAGCGGATATAAATATTAACATAGATACTTCCTTAAAATATTGACTTCATACACAAACTTTGCTTTTTTAAAAAACCAAATCTTATGTACAACGTGAATTTAAAACAATAAATAAAGCCTTTAATATATATATATATATATATATATATATATATATATATATACATATATATATATATATATATATATATATATATATATATATATATATATATATATATATATATATATATATATATATATGTATATATATATATATATATATACATATATATATATACATATATATATATATATATATATATATATATATATATATATATATATATATATATATATATATATATATATATGTATATGTATATATGTATATATATATATATATATATGTATATGTGTATATATATATATATATATATATATATATATATATATATATATATATATATATATATATATGTATATATATTTTTTTTTCGCTAGTTAAAATTAAGAAACTTTTTAACGAGTAAAAAGTTAATAAATAATTTAATCAATAAAATTTCTATTAAAAGTAATAAAATAATTCGCAATGATAATTAAAAAAAAAATGAAAATTATAGTATAAAAACAAAATAAAACCACGGTATTATATTACAAAGCACGGCTGCTTTTTCAACTTTAATAAAGGAGGAGGCGGTTTACAAACGAAAGAACAAACGAAAAGTAAAAAAAATAAGCAAGAAACAAGAATTTTTTTCCACGCTAGCAGTCAGCTTTTCTGCAAACAATTTATGATTTTCGATGGTTAATCAAAGTTTTTATTCTTAAACGTAAGCATTAACTAAGAAAATTACTTCTTGATAGATACTGTTAAAAATAACTTGATCAAAGAAATGTATTTTACATTTTTAGTAAAAGCGATACATTAGGCAATTTAAATAAAAAAAAATCAATGATATAAAATTTTCACATAAAATTTATGTAAACATTTCCTGGGAAACATTTTATTAAACCTTCATTAATCAAAGATTTTATTTTAAGAGTTTCCAATAAAATTATCTTTTATTGATACGGGGCCCCCAAAACTGCGGGACTCGGGGCTGCAACCCGCCATCTTAATCCAGCACCGCTCAACGTAGTTAAGGCGAATTAGTAAACCTTAAATCGAAAATTAAAAAAAAATTTATTTTGGACATTCTATAACTTAAGTTTGAAGTATAATGAAATGATATAAGGAAATTATATATATATATATATATATATATATATATATATATATATATATATATATATATATATATATATATATATATATATATATATATATATATATAATGATATAATGAATAAATTTTTGTTTAATACAACTACTTTTGTTTGCGTTTTTAAAAGAAGGGTCTTTTTTTTGTTATTGTTTTTTTGTTTATGGGCAATTCTACCGTTACTAACAGGACATTTTGGTTCTTGTCAATTCACATTTTTAGATATATATTTTTTATTTTAACAGATTAGATGTTTATATATTTATGAATCATCCCAAAATCATTTATTTGTTTTCCTGTATATTGAAATTTCGTTCAATTATTATAAGTTTAGGAATTATAGTTGATTATATGCTGTGTTACTTACGAGACGCGAAAAAATATTGCATTAAACCTGCTGTTTTTAGTTGAATATTTCAAGCCAAATATTTAACCTACATAAACTGGCTTCTTAAATTAAATTAATTAGTTATTATTCTGCGTAAAATTATTCAAAAGATTGTTTTACCTATTCATTTATATCTTAAATCAAATTATCGTTACATACGGGGACAATTCTACGCTTTTATGAAAATGTAGTTTAGCTACCATTTATATAGAAAGTATGACGCATGACTTTAACAGGTTCGCTGCAAACTACGAGTATACTCGTAGTAAGTTGGCGTCACTTATTTGCCAATTACGAGAGTAGTTGTAGTGAGCCGGCGTCATGAGTTTGCCAACTACGAGTAAACTCGAAGTTATACTAACTTATTTCAAATAATATTTGTGCATGACTGGCTTTCTCTATTCACTTTTTTTCTTTTTTCTTTTTAGCTTGACATTTGATTTCATAACGAAGGTCTATTTTCACAAACAGCACATTCATATCGTGTTTCTTTACGTTTTATTTTAGAGCAGACTCGACATGGTTTTGTTGGGAATTTTTTCTTTTCATTTGGTGGTATTGAAGTAGTGGAAGCTATTATTGGTGATTCGAGGTACAATTTCATTCCAACGTTTACCCAATAAATCCGTAACAATTAATTCTCTAAACTTAAGCAAGGAAATTGTTTTATCTAGTTCATATTTGCTGTTTAGATGGTATAAAAAAGTAAGAAAGACAATTAGATGGTATAAAAAAGTGGCACTTCATCAAAGAGATGAAGTGCTACTTTTTTATACCATCTAATTGTCTTTCTTAGGCAATCATAATATGATACCATCTGATTCGCAAAGCTCAAAGAACTTGATACCATACTTATGTCTTTTATTTTTCACATAAGGCCTGAATACAAGATGTCCCTTCCAAAGCATCATTGACTCATCGATTGATATATTTTTATTAGGATAGTAGATGTTATCCATTGTATTATTTATGTGATCGAGAAGTCCAATAATTTTACACAAGCGTCCACTACCTGAATCTTCATTGTTAATAAAATGCCAAAACCGTAACATAAGTTGGAATTTATTTCGTGGCATTATAGAGACTGTTTTTAGGCCAATAGTGTATAACTCTATAGAGACTGTTCTTAGGCCAATAGTGTTCTAAAGATGGCATTTTGACACACCCCATATGAAGAAGAACTCCAAGAAACTGCCGCATATCTTCTGAATTTATTAGTTTCTAATCTTTAAAACGTGAACTTCTTTTGAGGAGACGCTGCTTATTTATTTCTTGCGTTGCGTAGCAATTAGTTCAACTATTATAGTATTTATAAGCTCTTCTGTAACAAACAGTCTAAAGAAATCTAATGGTTTCTTGGTCTCCATGTTTATCTTCAGCTTGGTCTCCATGTTTATCGGCAGTAAATTGAATTTGTTTTACAATACTCGGTTCATCTTTCCATTGGCTTGAATTTCTAGATGGATTTGTTTCAGAAGTTGTTTTGTCAGGCAAAATATTACTTATAAGATCTACCTGTTGAGCTTTGTTTTGATTTTGTTTATAAGCAAGACCACCCGTTGTTCTAGCTCTTTTCGGCGGCATTATAAAATCTTCTGAAGTGGCTGCTAGATGAACGTCTGTAAATTGATTTCCATCACTTTCTTCAGTGTTATTATCTTCAGAACCTGATTCTGATACAGTCAAGCTCGAAGACGTAGTAGTATAAGCAAAAAATGAATCCGAATCTTCAATATCATCATCTTCACTATCCTCACAACCTTCCATAATCATATGCGCTGATCCAATTGTGGAATATCTGTGTTGAGCTAATCTGAGATTTATAAATTATCTATTTATAAAAATATTACTTATCTTTAAAACACATTAATTAGTATACTGTGTAAAAAAATTCGAAGTGCACACTAAAGTATTTTTGAATATATTAAAAAACATTTTGTAAACGTTTTGTAAATCAAATTTTTTTCACATTTTTAATAACATGCAGTATAATGTAGTTATCAAATATATTTTAGCTTCTAGTCTAAAAAACACAACAATTTAGAATTAAGAAAACAAAATATAAATTACCTTTTTTACTCATGATAACTCCCAATGTACATGTGCATGTGGAAAAAAATTGAAACACTATTTATAATAATATTGCATCAAATAAGCTACATTACTATACCTTTTCAAGATCTAATTGAGAACTTGAAAGTTGTAATTAAGAAAAGTAAGATACAATTGAGAAACACAACATGTAATTTAGAAGTCACAATATGTAATTAAGAAACACAAAATGTAATTTAGAAATTTTAAAATGTAATTGAGAAACCCAACATGTAAATAAGAAATCGCTATAGTTAATTTGAAAAACAAAAGTTCTAATTAAGAAATCGTAATATGGAAATAAGAGTACATTATTTGTAATTGCAAATTCACTATGTAAGCTTAAAGATCATTATAAAAAGTCTTCTTGTACATGCATCTTAATAAGTTAATAATATCAAATTTAGCATTTGTATGCACCAGCAATACAGTAATACAGTAATGGAATTGAAAGGTCATTGTGTTATTTGTCAATACACTATAAACAGAAAGTCTGTTATTAAATTGAATCCGTGCATTTATTTCACTAAATTTGTTTACTTTTTGGAACAACCAGAACCACCTTGTCCAATTTGTAGACATGAAATACATACAACCAAATAAGTTGAAAGAAAACATTATGTTTTATCTTCATCGAATGAGTTATTGAATGTGCTGAGCGAAATGACGACCCAATCGTCATTTTGCGACTCTGGCGCAAACTTTAGGTGTCAAATATAAGACAGCATACAACTGGGTCCTTAGCGGAAATTTAAATTTCCTTGGAAGATATGGAGTTACCGCCAACCACAAATCCCTTTTACATTACTTTTTTATTTTATTGATAATATATTATTATTTATTGGAAACCAATAAATATGGCCACCTTGGCCAAATTAGGATCAAACCTAATATTACAAGGTAAACTAAGGCAACAAAATTAAAAATACAAATAACTTCTTTCTGATAATCTATGTTATAAACATTTCTCAATTACAACTTTTATCTTCTCAATTACATCTTACGATTTCTTATTTATAACTTTCACGTTCTAAATACATCTTGCGTTTCTCAATTACAACTTTCATCTTCAAAATTACATCTAACGTTTCTTAATTACAACTTTCAAGTTCTCAATTGCATCTTGATAAGGTGTTGTCACCGCAATCAGTTATACTCATTACAATGTTACGAGTAAACTTGTACTTCGGTACATACTTGTACATTATTAACCGAAATTTAAAATTTTTAAACATATGGCAATGATGACTTGGTTTTATTTGAATTTTATTTATTTATTTTAATCAAAATAACTCACTTGAGCGCGGAATTGTCTTTATACAGAATTTAAGACATTTAAAATGTCTCTTTTTAAACTTCATTAAAATTTTTCTCAGTTGGTTTGCTTCAAAAAAATTTTTAAATGAAATTAAAAAATGTCCTTAATCAGGACATGATTATAGATCAAAAGAGCTTAAACTTTTTCAAAGTGTTTAAACTAGAGATGTCACGAATAGAGATTTTGCCAAATACCAATTATTCGTATAGACGCTCGATCGAAGCAATAAATATATGGCTGCTTTATATTCGGTGAGACAGTTGTTTTATTATTGTATTTAGTTATTATACATCAAAATGTTTTAACTATAGTTATGTATAAAAGTCATACTCTTCAAACTATTCAAAAAGATTAAACTTATTTAAAATGTTATTTTCACAACAATCTCAACTTAAAGCATGGTTTAACTTTAATGAGAATGTCGATTATACGGTTATTTGTTTTATTGCGAGGCTGAATAAGTGCAAATTTCATAAGTGCGAACTGTATTAGTATAAGTGCGCCGAAAAAACTTGAAAACATTTGAAATAGCATAAGTGCGAATTCGCATAAGTGTGAAGCAGTTGCAAAGTTGGCATATGTTCAAATTTGCATAAGTGCGAATCCTATGCCAATGTTTTCGAATTCTTAATTTACTTATGCCAGTTTTTGCAAATTTTTTGGCTCACATATGTCAGCTCACCTAGTTTATGCTTTATACTTATGATAGTTTACACTTATGCCAGTTTGCACTTATGCCAGTTTTTGCGATTGCTTCATATTCTATAATACATCGTAATAATATTAAATTATGTTATATATAAAGTTATGATAAGCATATATACATTTTAAATATACTTTATTTCTTCTTACCAGTTTATTAAATTCATCCTTGAAGGCCAACACTCTTCTCCATTTCCATTAACTTCTGGGGTACCTCAAAGTTTAATCTTTGGTTCTGTTTTGTTCCTTATCTACATTATTGGTCTTCCTCACTTCTGTAAAATCTTAGGGCTTGTTGGGGCTTGTGAATTTTAACATCAAAAAAACTCAGCTTTTTACTGCAAACAACTATTGCAATATTGCCGACATTACTATATTAATTATCGGCAATCCACTCACTGAGTTCTCCTCACTACGTCTCCTTGGATTATCACTCACTACTGACCTCTCAAAGTAAACGTATATGCAATCTATGGCAAAGTTGCATCTGCTTAGGTTTCTCCTCTTTATCTTGCTCACTCTTATATTACTCTTGATTCCATTTTTTACCTTTACAAATCTCTTATTCGTCCCTGTATGGAATACTGTGATCATGTTTGGGTTGGTTCTTCTAATGATACTCTTTCTCTTTTGACAAGATCTAAAATCGCATTGTAAATGCAGTTGGACCTGATTTATCTACCAAGCTTGGGCCTCTCTCCCATCATTGCATTTTTTCTATTTTCTATCATGGTTGCTGCACAAAGGATCAATGAGCTCTAGTTCTATTAACCAAAACTCTTTCTGGCTTGACTAGTCATTGAGCACTTTTTTTATCGTGTCTGTCCCTGTATGCTCTAAAAACTTTTATTCGTCTTGTTTTTTCCCCCGCATTTCAATGCTTTAGAACTCTCTCGAAGCTTTGAGTAGTCTTAAACTTATTCATAACATCTATTACATTACATTTTGGGACGTACGTTTAGCAATCAAGTGATATAAAGTCGATTAATTTTTGCATAAAAAAATTCACAACTTTTTTACGCACCTCAATTAGTTTCCAAAACATTTTGCAAGTCATTGATTTGTAAACAAAAGTCTATCAACACAATTAAAATTAAGGAAGTAATGTTTAACTAAAAAAAGAAAGAAATTAAAAGCATTAACGGTTTTAGAGAAATCTCAACTTAAAGTTGACCGGATTTTTCCGTGGCCACCAGATATACTTACACTTTAATTCATCAATTTGACGTGAAATCAGTATTTTGACCATTTTTTTATATGTTTTATTTAGTACCTCTAACTCACCTTAGCGTTCTTCTTTTTCTCAAGACTACACTCTTTTTGATGTTATTTCGAATCAAATCGACCGAGCTTTTTCTCTATATTTCTCAGCCAATAATGTTGTTTCCGGTGATTTTAATGTTTATTACACTGAATGTTGGCTCTATTAAAATTAAAAACCTTTGGCTCATTAAATCTAAAAACTGGAGTTGCAATGTTTTTGCAGTGATAGACATTTTGAGCGGTTCATTGGAGTATTTCTCATTGGTTACTTAGTGGACCATTAGTGGGATCTGCCATAAGTGGCCAGCCAATAACTTTCAAACAATTTATATAGTGGTTAGTTATCAGCTAGCTACTTTTATCGGCTGCATCACAGACAATTTATTAAACAGTGTTTCAACTTCATTCTAAATTTAAATGGAGTAGATTTAAACATGTAGAAGAGTATACTCAACATTGAGAGTAACTCTGTAGATAAGTTCAATATTATAGTCCGCGCAAAACAAATAGCACACACTATAAATAAAATATATTTTATTCATTTTATACTGTTTTAAACATTAAAATATCTAAAAATAGTCATTACCAGTGCAGTAATAAGAAGCATATTGTTTTTGGCGCCGAATGTTTTCCCGCGTCAAAATATGATAGACCATATGATATTTTCTGGTGACAAACAGATAACACCCGTCAGTCATTCAACATTTGACTGCAACAAACGAATTGCTAACGCTAGGTAATGGTACATATATTAATGTAGACCAAAGGGCCATCATATGTGAACTAATCATATGTGTTACAGAGGACTAAAATGGGACCTGGAACTAAGTTAAATGCTTAAGAAGTTGCTATGATCAAGACATTCAAGGCTGCCAATGTATTAACCCCTGAGATATCGAAAAATATTCAGCGAAGTCGGAAGGTGATCGAGAATATTTTAAAAACAAAATCCAACCAAAATGCTTCAAAAATAACCAACCGTGACAAACGTCACATACTACAAGTGGCTTCAAACACCGGCTGTAGTGCCCGATTGATACGCGCCCACTTGGATATTGATGTGTCATTGAGTACAACTGATACAAAAAACGTTACATGAACCCAAACGTCTGAGGTATAAGAAACGTATGCCAACTCTGGCGATGCAGAAACATCACATGGAGAAACGTATGGCGTATGTGAACAAATATTTGTCTTGTCCACCTGATTGGGGCTCAATTATTTTGTCTGATGAGAAGGAATTTAATTGGATATCAATATTATTGGTATGACGAAAAGAGCCCGAGACTTTCTTGTCCAGAAAAAATGTTGCCGGCGATGTCATGATTTGGAATGCATTTTCCAACGGCGGATTATTATGCATTGAAGTTCATAGAAGGGAAACAAGCAGCTAAAGACTATATTATTACACTCTCAAATTAATTAACGCCATATGGGCATGCCAACTATGGACATAAGTTTATTAACGCTTAGACATAGAGGAAACGCTCATTTCCTCTATGTCTAAGCGTTGCATTCAGGTTATTATAAAAAAAGGTAAGAAGATGGACTATTAGGTACGTTTTTACGTCTTAGTAATCTCTAAAACCCGCTGAAATGGTGTGTGTGCTATTGGTTTGGCACATAATGTATTTTTCATTTTATTCATTTTTTGTTTTTTACATGTTTTAAACAAAAACAAAGACAATATTCTCCATTTTATTGTATTTCATTTCTTGTATTAAATTGTGTTAAATATGTATTAATTATTGTGTTAAATTTAATACGCTCATACACCTGTTTTTATTACTAAATTATTGCATGTGCTATTCGTTTGGCGCGGGCTGTAGAAGAGTTTAATTTAACATTAACTTTCACTTGCTGCTTTAGAGCAGGATAAAAAATTACTTGATTTTTGTTGGATTATGTACCATATTGATCATACAGATCATTTGCCAATACCGATTGTAATTGGACCCAGCGGGCAATCTCTCGGAGAAAATGTTAACAAAGTTATAGAAAATAATAGCATTCCTAATTGCCTGGAGTAATCAAAGTTTTATACAATTATATAAGTGTGTGAATAACAATTTTAAAAGTTTTCACTTTGCGAATAGCTGTTACGATAAAAAACTTATTGTAATCTATTCTTTTATTACAAAAAGTGCATCTGAGGCTCTAAGCAACAACACTTATTCTTGAAAAAACAATCTTTATCAACAAAATCTTGGTGGACTCCCGAATTAAGTAGAAGCAAAAAAGTTCTTAGATTACATTTATTTTCATTAGAGATGGCGTGAGATGGGTTTCGAAAAAGATTTAAGCTCGCTCACTTTTAATCGATATCGAATGGCACGAAAAAATTTCCGCAACGTTGTCAAAAAAGCTCAAAATTAAAACTAAAATTAAATTGCTTTGTGTTTAAACATTTTTCGAAACTATCGACAAGTTCTCTAGTGATTGATTCCTTGTCCTTTTTACTATTTATAGTAAATAGTTTTTGAGTTTGTATTAGACTTTATATATTAAGGTATTCCAGATGTTTTTTGAGTTGGCATTTCTTAGTTTCTCGATTTTTATGTAATGCTTTTTCAAGCAATATGTATTGCTTTTTATGCATAGCTTTTCAAGCAATACATAAAAGTCGAGAAGCTAAAAAAACCAACCCAATAAACTTCTGGAATACCTTCAGATATATAAAGTCTGATACAAACTCAAAACTATTTACTATAAATAATAAAAAGGACAAGGAATCAATTACTAAAGAATTTGCCGATTGTTTTAAAAAACGTTTAAACACAAAGCAATAACGCATACCGCTTTGAATTTTCAAGTTCCACCTTGTACCAAACTTGATGTGGTAATAATATCAGATGAAAATACTAAAACGGCTCGCCTAAAATTAAACAAGACCAAAGATGCGTTTGAAGAGATTTCAACATTTAAAACGTGCAGAACATTTAAAACGTGCAGGTTGCAAAGCCCTACCAGAGTAGCTAAGTAAATTCTTTAACTTTACATCACTTATTATACCTCTTGCTAAATCTTATAAAAAATCGTTAACTGATCCGAATAACAACCGTGGTATTAGCATCATTAAAATCTTTACAAAACTAATAGTATATCTTATTTTAATAATCTATCCAGAGATAAAAGAAATTCATCCTCTTCAATTCAGTTTTACAAAGAATAGCTTAACCTTACATGCCGAATTTGTTATAAGTGAAACAATAAAACATTATTACAACAACAACTCACCTGTCTATCTCTGTTCCCTTGATGCTGAAAAAGCATTTGACAACTGTAGCTGTGACATTCTTTTTGAGAAACTATACGACAATAAAAAATTACCGCTTTATATAATTAATACTATATTGTCATTGTACAATGAAAGCAGTGCTTCTGTCACTTATCTAGGATGCAAATCATATCCATTTTATCTGACACAAGGAGTGAAACAAGGATTGATTCTGTTTTCTTACCTGTATAACATATATACTCAAAGCCTACTTGAAACCATACAAAATGAAAGTATCGTAGGGACATCAATTTATGGAAACTACGCAGGTGTTGTAGCATAAGTTGATGACACATACTTTTAAGTTCTACCCCGCCTGGAATTAAAAAGTTTATAGCAGCTTGTAATATATTTACTAATGCAAACTGTATAAAGTTGAATGCTGACAAGATCGAATTCTTGTTCACAGCAAAAAAACAAATTTCAAACTGCACGATAACAGCCGACCTCCAACAAATAAAACTGGAAGATAAACTAATCATCTAGGTTTTATGTGGGATGCTAAAAGCTCTACTTTTGTCTGACTTAATCCTTCAAATATTGATAATAGAATATCAAAATTCAGGGCAATATTCCAAACTCATATTCAGTCTGGAATCCGCTTTGCTCATCCAAGCTCTATTGTCCAGCTGTATAAAATATTGGCGGTTTCGGTACTTACGTATGGTCTAGAACTTTGCGATTATAAAGACGTATTATTGCAAAAGCTTGATATAGTAAGAAGGAATGCACTTAAGTAACTCTTCAATGTTTCCAAACACAGCAAAAATTATATTCATTCTTTGTATTACATCCAAGATGTATCAAGAATCATTCAGCAAAACAAGTTAAACTTATTTATTCGCATATTGAGCAATAAAACAACCTTGAGTATTGTAAATTAGCGGTTACCTCCCAGCTGGCACAAATACGTCTTTTAGACGTTTTTTTTCGCATCTAAATGTTAACACTTTTAGATGTCTATATTCAGATAAATATAAGACATCTATTAGTAGTCATCTTTTAGACGGCTTGAGACAGCTATTTTTCGTCATATCAAAGATAATTACAATTAGATGTCTTATAGTTTTTTGAATTTAGACGTCTAAAGGTGTTAACATTTTAGATTCTAAAAACACGTGTTTGTGCTGGCTGGGCTATGAAATCTAAAAAAGGGTGCCAAGCGGTTTGGTTAAAAACCAAACCGCTAGGCCCCTTTTTTTAGATGTCATAGGTTTATGCAATCGAAATGAACTTAATGTAAAGAACTTAATGCAAAACAAAAAAAAAAGTAAAATTATTGTATTAAAAAATATAATTCCTAAAAAAGATCTTCAAAGGTTAAACTATGCAATTGAGTTCTGGAACTCATTGGAGCAAAGGAAAATCTTTAAAGATATTATTGAAGTAAATATTCCAAGATGAACTTATTTCTTTTCAAAAATGTAACTTTATAATAATTTTACCGTGTATTATATACAGTGGGTGAATAATAAATATAAATATAAATATAACAAATATATATACATTAATATTGTAAATATTCTTGTTGTTTTAAACTTTAAACTATTTGAAATTTAATTTATATATTTTTTTTGTAATGAACATCGAAAATGCGTCTTTTTTTTAATTTATTGTTTTTTGTTAGTCTTTTTATCTCTCCGTTTTAACATAAAATAAAACTTTTACAACTTAAAAAATAATAGTTAAACAGACAGGGACTCAAAGAAGATGAGGATGGCCATACATCATCGCAATCTTTTTAGAGCCCCTATGGCAAAATTTCAAAAGAATATCGTTATTTGTTATAATATAATTTAAAATTTCAAAAGAATATTGTAATGTTTTAAAGTGCGTAATAAAATTTCAATAAAATGTCGTAATAGAAAGCGTAGTGCGCTAATAAGATTATTACGCAACAAAGAAAATGTCGTAATAAAAAGCGTAGTGCGCTAATAAGATTATTATGCAACAAAGAAAATGTCGTAATAAAAAGCGTAGTGCGCTAATAAAATTATTATGCAACAAAGAAAATGTCGTAATAAAAAGCGTAGTGCGCTAATAAGATTATTATGCAACAAAGAAAATGTCGTAATAAAAAGCGTAGTGCGCTAATAAGATTATTATGCAACAAAGAAAATGTCGTAATAAAAAGCGTAGTGCGCTATAAAATTATTATGCAACAAAGAAAAAGTAAAAATAAAATAAGAATTGATTTAACAACAATTATTCAGAGTAACTTTGACCAAAAAATTTTCTCAAGTTTAAAAAATTTATTTTTTTGTTGGACGAACTTAACGAATTTACCATACTCCTGAATGTTTTTTGAAAGGTATTTTATACTTTTGGCCCTCGATATTAAATGCTATATATATTAATTACAAATATTTAATGCTGAATATTTATGAACTATCCGAGGAAGTTTATATGTGTTCATCATATTTGCTCTTAGATAAAAATTTTCATTTTTATTTAATTCAAACTAGGCATTTAAGCTTGCATGAGAGATATTGTTATTGTAACGATACATAAAAACCAGATGTTGATAGATATTTATTTCATATACATTCATCATTTTCATATCTTCTATTAAGATTTTAGCGTGTTTACATCTATTTTTAGAGTAAATGATTCTTGCCCATGAAATGTTTGCAAAGCAAATGAAGCTATGAATACGCCCAAAGTAGATTAATTAAAGATTTTGTGTCGGACGTTCCTCGGAAGACGTTTGCCCACTGGGTCATTTAGGAATAGGTCATGCAGCTTGAGAGGAAAATTTTCTTCTTGTGTTTCTTTATAGAATAGTATAAATTTTGTTTTCTCTGCATTAAGTGAGATTTTATTAGCCTTAAACCAATTATTTACTTTATTTAGTTCAATATTCATATCGCATACAGTTTTTTGATATCATCGTTAGTAATATACAGATAAATGTCATCCACAAACATGACTTAATTCAGTTTTAAAGATGCTTTACAGAAGTCACTTATATATTAAAAAATAGGAGAATGGACCGAGAATCAATTTTTGCAGGACTTCACACAAAAGATTTATTACTCCAGATTGGACATTGTGCAAATATTTCTTTCTGTTGAAAAAATAGCTTTTAATCTAATAATAAATTTTATTAATTATCCTGTCTTAATTTATCTAATAGGATGCAATCCACTGTATCAAATGCTTTTGATAAATCAAGAAATGCTCCTAAATTTATCTTTTGCAAAGATAAATTTAGGAGCAAAGTAAATTTATCTTTTGCAAAGTTATTAGTTATACGGTTTACTATTTTAATGATTGCATGCTCAGTCGAAATATTTTTTGAAAACCAAACTGATTGTGGTAAAAAAAATTATTTTTAATGAGTTTATCATAAATTCTATTATAAGCCACACGTTTAAAGAGTTTTGAAAATGTAGAAAGTATTGATATAGGCCAGTAGTTCGAAATGTCAGAATGGTCATTACATTTGTATAATGGAGTTACTTTTATGTCATTACATTTGTATAATGGAGTTACTTTTTCGGATGTATTTAGATTAGTTAGCTAATCTAAATACATCCGAAAAAATCCCAGAACTTAATGAGAGTTGAAATATATGAATCAGAGGTCTATTAAGAATGCGTTTGTTTGTAAAACTATATAACTAGATATCTCATCAAATCCTGATGCTTTATTTTGTTGATGAGCTTATTTTATTAATGAGCTCAGGCCCCCTCTATTTTACCATTCAGCCCATTTGCATGGGCGTCAATTTACAACCCCCCAAAATGAGGGGAGTAGTAAACTTTGCATAGTCATAACTTTTGTAACTTAAAATATTTTTCTACGAAATTTAAAATCTGTTGATAAATTTTAATTTAGTTTACGATAGTAAGGTTGAAAATTTTACTACATTAGTGCCTTACGTTTGGGCAGGGGGCTATCGTTTTAGGGGCCTCCTCATTTGGCATAGGTATGAACATACTTAAGTTTGGACTATGCACAATGTGTGAAAGTGTCCTATCTGAAACATCAAAAATTCATGCCGACGCCCATGATTTGTGACCCTTATCATTTTTTCCCCAATTTATAAACAGTTTTTATAGAACAAATACTCTTAAATAACTTTAAAAAAATTTAACGTGTATTTAAAATGCTTAAATGGGCTAAATTTTACCCTTTTGCCTCAATTATGGCTCACTTCATTTTTTGTTCGGATTTAAAAAAAAACTCTTTTGTTACAAAGACAAATATTCTTGAATAACAAAGACTTCATCGGAGTGATACAACATAAAACCCGGTGGTCTCTTTAGCCACCGGTGACTAAAAACCTTTCAAATGCAACGTTGCTAAATATATTAAGAAAACCTTTTTCGAAGTAGAAAAAAGTGCTACGAACTTTCTCCTTAAATATAAACATACTAAAACTTTTAATTGGTTTATAAAATTGACTGGGCTAACCTATTCTAATGGTCATTGTCTATTCCAATGATTAACCCTACAGTATAGCTTGTTACTTATTTTCTATTACTTACACATTGTAACGCATTATTTCGTCTATTGCGGCAAATCTTTTTTGATTTTTAGTGGTAGCGAATTTTATTTTTTAATCAATTGCGTCAAGTTACGTTTAAGCTGAATTCGTTTTGCAGCATTTCTTACTCTTTCCATTATTTTTGATTGAATAAGAGTTTTGCTTATAATTCTTCTTACTTTTTATATTTCTTTTTTGTATCATTATTATAAGGTTTAAGTTGTTTAACCATGGCTTTGTTGTTGTCAGAGGCAAGTTTAGTATCAAAAACTAAAGTTAGTAAATTTGATTTTAAATTACACCTATCGCTAATAATACTAAATTGGAAAACAATAAATTAACTGAAAAAGAATTATATAATGCTGCCTCTTTTTTTAAGCCAAACAAAGGTGTAGGCGTTGACGTTCGCAGTAATTTAATGATAAAATCAGTTTCTTATTTAAAACTTCTGCTCATGCCTATTTTTAAGTTGTCTCAGTAACCAAAAAATCTTTCCTGATAAACTTAAAATTGCAAGGGTGGAACCAGTTTTAAAATCTGGAGATGTTACAAGCGTCTCCAATATCAGACCAATTTCAATACTACCATGTTTTTCAAAACTATTAGAATACAATATTTATCACAGACTATTTATCTTTCTTGAAAATAACAATATTCTTTATAATAAACAATTTGGATTTAAAAAGAATCACTCCACTGATCAAGAAATCATCATCTTGTTCAAAATATTTTTTATGCATTCGATGAAAATAAATATACTTTAAGTGTATTTATTGATCTTAGCAAAGCATTTGACTGTATTGATTATTATATTCTCTTAAAAAAACTAGAATATTACGGGATTAAACATTCAAATATTAAATAGTTTCAAAGCTATTTGTCAAATAGATAACAATACATTTCTTTTAGCTGCGGAGAAACTAATTGTATGAATATAAACTGCGGGTTTCCCAAAAGGTCAATTTTAAACCACTCTTATTTTTGATTTATATTAATAATTTAAGCAAATTTTGCAATTCACTAGACGTTATTTTTATGCTGATGATACAAGTTTGTTTCATGCTCATCATGATAATAAAAATTCGTTTAATTTAGTTAACATTGAACTCTTAAAACTTGCAGTACGGTTTAATACAAATAAATTATCAATTATAATTTAACTAAAACAAAGTATACTTTTTTCAATCGCTTTCATGAACGCGGTAAAATCCCCTTAAAACTTCCAATACTTTGTATTGGCAGTCAATCTATAAAAAGAAAACACTCATTAAAATTTCTAGAAGTACTCCTTGACGAAAACGTAACTTGGACAAATCATATACATTATCTTGAAGGTAAAATCTCAAGAAATATTGACTTACTTTATAAAGCGAGGTCTTTATTAAATCAAACTTGTTTAAAATAGCATTACTTCTCCTTTATTCATTGTTATCTGAATTACGTAAACATAGCTTGGTGTAGCACAAACCAAAACAAAATTAAAAAACTCTTTAATAAACAAAAACATAATATTATCTAATGTAGGCCGATTTACACACTCCAAAAAACTATTTATAAAGCTGAATATACTATATGTTTACCAACTAAGCGTTTATCATCTTTTAATTTTTAAGTTCAAAGCTAATACAAAAAAAAACTTAATTTTTTATATACATTTATTAACATATTTCAATTCGTTGTTCATAATAAATACGCACAGATGCTTAACCAGATACTCAAACAACACTTATATTCAGCCCAAAAGTTTTTGCCGCAACTGAGTTTTTAATATCTATTTCAATTAAAGGACCAAAAGTATGGAAGTAAGGAAAAAAGTATGGAATTCTTTCTAATAAACTTAAAATTCTTAACGAATTCAAAGCAAAATTAAAGCAAATTCTGGTTAGTGACTCTTTCCGTTATGGGACTCTTTACGTGATATTCTTCGTGATGGCTTTTGGGTAGAGATCTTTCGTCTTCCTGCTGAAAAATGTGTTTCTTACATAACTTCGTGGGTTCAGGCTGGCATGGAATATTTTTTTTCCTCACATTGTGCTGCTGCAATTTCTAATCGAAACCGTTACTTCCATATCTATCAGCAAAACAATTCTCCAGAAAACAGACGTCTGTTTATTACTGCTATTACGCCAAAGGCCGCTATTCTCAGGTCATAAAATCTCGTATTTCATCGCAAAAATTAGGCTCTCGTGACTTCTGGAGAATCTTAAAAAGCGTCTATAATAAAGGCAAATCTGTTATTCCACCACTCTTGTACGGTTCAGATTTTGTCACCTCACCTAAAGACAAAGCTGAATTGTTTGCTAAGAATTTTTCATCAGTATCATCTCTAAGTTTCACTAGTTGCGTTCTACCTGATGTTGCCAACAAACATCTAAAGTGATTTCCTGCCTAGCTTTTTCTACAGCTTGTGTTCCGGACAACACACCTGTTGTAGTCTTGCAGAAGTGTTCTCCAGAGTTGTCGTTTAAATTTTCAATTTCATGACAATAATAACCGATAGGTTATATCATATATGAGATAGATGTGGAGAGATTAAGACAATCGCTCTTGACATTTCTAAAGCTTATGATAAAGTTTGGCACGCTGGTTTTCTCCATAAGCATATAAAAACAAGCAGTGATAAATTCTTGTCAAGAAGCACACCAAGAAATTTAGATGATTGAGTTCGTTCAATAATTGCGTTGACTATGTTTGTGTTATGCTTCATGCTTAATATCGCGACTAATTACTGGGAATGGCACTTTTACTTATTTTGATTTAAAAACGCAAATTACGCGTAATTTAAGCGTAAATTACTTTACATAACTCATATAAAAATACATAATTTACTTACATTTAAAAGTAATTCTTTTTTTTTTACAAAAATTATATGACGTGTAAAACTTAATTACTTAAGATGAGTTTTTTAAATGAGCAACTATTACTTGAAAAAGTAATTTTACTTTTGCAAGTAAAATTTGTTTGCATTTTTACTTTTACTTGTAAACGTAACTTACTTTTAATGGTAAGTCGTGTAAAGTAATTTGCTTTGAAAAGCAATTTTGGTTATAATTATGTAAAAAATTTACATGGAAATGTTATTTACTTTTTATATGTAAAAAAAGTAATTTATGAAGTAAACTTACGTAAATATAATATTTAAAAAACATAACACTTACTTTACAAAGTAAAATAAAACTACATCATAACAACAAATTACTTTTACGTGTAAAAGTAACTAATTAGCAATAACAGCTTACATTAAAGTAATTTGAAAAAAATTGTTATTTACTTTTACAAATAAAAGTAAATTTTTTCTTTGAAATTTTATACTTTACTATGTAAGTAAGTAAAATATAAGTTATATTATTTACTTTCTCAAAGAGCAGTCATTTCATGTTGATTTAACATAAATTTTGAGATAGGTAGCATATTCAAATCCATCGCCTGTTTGAGGGCAATACTTATTCTGGGTAATACTTCAGGAAATACTCTGAGGTATGTGGGCAGTGTTTGTGGTTGGCATCGGGAAAGGATTTTTTTTCATGTATATCTTAAAGGGTACTTCTATTATAATTAAGGGCAAATACAGTCAACATGCAACTAAGCGATGGGCAATTCATATGAAAACCTTGTCTAAGTCACTGTTCGCTAGAGCGCGCTTTTTCTCCAGTTTTTTTTTTGTATTTGCCTTTTCAATCTAGTATTTTGTTAAGATAATATAACGCAATATAACATTTTTGGTATCCGCAAGAACATCGACTGCTAAAACAGTATTCAAAAAATTTTAAGTCATTTAAACTATCTGATATAATTTATATGATTAAAGGAGTGTTTATCAGGTACAATCTTTTATTGTGTTTTATCATATACAATCTATTATATTATAATTATATCATAATTTTATCTTTATATCATATATAACAGCTTGGGGAGGGGAAGGGATACCCTTCACCCCCCGTTCGAGACGGCCCTAGTCAGCCCTGGTCGTAACAACCACTCTAACAGAATTGAAATTTTTTTTGTTTGTTTGTTTATTAATTCATAAAACTGTTAATTCATAAAACTGTTAATTCATAAAACCGTTGTCTGGAATGAACCAATTTCAGTTAATCTATTCCAGACAACAATTATTCCTTTATCATTCTATTATCTAACAATTATTCTAGTTAGTCATTTCCAGAAATAACTTTCATTTTGGTTAGATTGGTGTTTAACAACAACTACGCTAAATAAAAGAATCCAAAATACAAAACTTGCAAATTGCAGAGCCATTTCCAAAGCAAGAACAATAAACCAGACAGTCTTTTAAAAAAAACTTTTAAATAACTGATTTGTAAATAAAAAAAGTTTTAAATAAAAAAAAAAAAAAATTAAAGTTAAAAAAGTAAAAGTAATTAACTTATAAAAAATTTATAACTTTTCATAACCGCAACAACCGCATATTTTAATTTATTTAATATAGCGAATTTACTCGGACGGTACAAAAAAGCACATTTTCTAATTTAAAATTTAATAGTCAATTGTGAAGAAAAGTGTCTTGATTTTATTTTATCATACAGATGAAATAATATCAAGTTCTTTTTTTTTCAGTAAATTTTTGTTACTTTTTTTACTTTAAAAAAGTAAAAAAAAACTTTCAAAAATTTAAAGTAAAAAAGTTAACTAAAGTTGTAAATCACAATATTTAAACGATCAGATTTCAATCACATATTTAAAATCAGCAAACTTTTTGTTTTTGCTAGAGAATTTAACTTTATGTAACGACATGGAGCAAACTCCAAACATTTATATATTCATGTTTATGTAAAGCTTTTCAAAAGTATTGCGATAATCGGAGTCTGTTAACAATAAACCCCTAAAATGTTAACTTCCCTTTTATGCCATTAGTGTGAGAGCGATGAGTTTATAACATTTATATATACATTTTTTTAACATTTTAAACTAAATTTAAGTTCATTAACAAGTCTTTAATATCATGCAATAATCTCTTAGTGTTTAAAAACTATGACCATATAAATTTTGAGCAACCTCCCCAATCATTTAGGGGATTTTACAATATTATCTTTAATTAAGTTATATGTTTGTCTGACAATCAAATTCTGTTCCTCATTCAAAAGTTCGGAGCGAAAGTTAATTTAACACTTTTTTCGCGAATAAGTAATCTAATGACGCGGACTTCTTCGTTAAAATTTTGTCGAAGAATAAGGAAGAAAATTAAGTTTTTATAAGTGATTTTAGTCTACAAGATAATTCGTATTTTTCAAACAATATTATCAAAATAATTTTTTTTTCAAATTTAGTTTGGTCATTGATTATTGTTTTTTTTATTACATAAAGACATTCTTTAATGCAGTGGCTGATTTTTAATCTTATAAGTTTTTAATTTTTCTAAATTTGCCGTTACAAATAATTACTTTTCTTTTGTAAAATATACAAATGACGGGGGCAAGAAGAAGACAAAAATAGTCTTATTACCAAGCCCCTAAATGTCCGCACATAACAAACTGGTTATTAAAAATTGATGATCATGTGTTTTTCTGAAGTTTGAGTTTAATAAGTTTATTTTAGTTGACAATTATAGTTTTGTATTTTTTGGGAGTATATCTAAAAAATTAAAATATATGTAGCTGAAATAACAAGTTCTCCTGTTTTAGTATGTTATTTTAGAAAAAGAGAAATCTTTTTTTGAAAAAATATACTAAAATTTGTCAAAATATACTAAAATATTGCATAAATAACAGAAATTTTGAATAATTTTATTTTTTTAACAAATAAATAAAATGATTTAAAAAAATATTATCCATGAAAATATAAATTAAAATACAAGATTTAATTTTAAATTGATTTAAATACAAATATTGCGTGGTATTATACCACGTCAAAAGCAATGTAAAAAGGTTTCATAATTTGAAAATGCGGAGGTTCCTTTATCACCAAGCCTATTATAATTACTTAATCAATAGCATTTTTAACTAATAGTATTATTAGTAGTTACGTACAAATGAGGTCTTTTAATGTGTTGTTAATAATCATATTAAACTCATTTAAAGACTTTATGGTAACCGATAATATAATGATGTCTACTTGCGTAAATTTTGAGATGTAGTATTAATATAATTATGAAAAACCAATGATTTTAGTTAATAAATATACTTTTGGTAAATAAAACATACTTAAGTGCCAAACTTAAGTATGTTCTTGTTTATATCATATTAGAATGTTTTGGAAAATGTTGAAACAACCACCTTATTCTGTTTGGGTGTAAACTTTACATAATCATAATTTTTGAATTTTGAATTTTAAAACCTTTCAACTTAAATTTAGTGTAAGAAAACAAAAATGATAAAAATTACTAACTTGTTGTCCTCACATTTAGAGAAGGGATGGTAAATGTTTTATGGTATTTTTGTATCCAGGCTCCAATCACCACAATTTTTATTTCTTAATCTACTTATAAATCGTTTCTACGCTATAGCTCGGGTTATAGGTATATTACACAGTGGTGTAGCAAAGTATTTTTGTTCAGTAGACATACGTGGTCGAGTTGTCCAATTTCTGTTTCTCACAAACAATAACTTTTCTAAAAAAACATAAAAAAACTCTTTAAGTATATCTTAGGGCTCCTAAACCTTGTGGCTCTCGGTTCAGTTGCTTGTGGGACCGTAAGTTTTGCTTATACTGGCTTTGCGGCAGCCAGGCCACTGATACTACACGCAGATAAAGATATTTACGTGAAAAGTTCTAAATTTTTCATGCCCGTATAAAATTACCGTAGTTGCTTAAACCAAGACTTTAGAGTCAAAGGATCTTCTTGAGCAGGTGGAATTTTTTTGTATCAAAGTGTCAAAAAATCTTTACAAAAATAAAGCATCCTCTTAAAAAAATTTGGGGCTCCTTAATCTTCAGAGCATGGTGTTATAGCCCCCATATTTCAGGACAGGTTTAAACTTTCTCTCCATAGTTTTTGAATGTTAAATATATTTGCGGAAAAAACTTGTAAAAAAAGAACTAACAATTATGCCAATTATTTTCCTTTCAAATAAACTACCCTTTCTGAGTCTCCCATTGGTATATGCGCCTTCTGCTAACTGCCTTGTTTCAGCTTTGTCTAAATTTCAGACCTTTTGAAGGGTTGGTCAAAGAGTGAATATTTTTGAGATGGTTTGATTCAGAGAATGGTTAATATACCTAAAACTATGATGGACCGGAACTAGAGAGGGTTCTAATCATGGGCAGAAACCCATTGTTGATATTTTCAAACTTTACAAGGAAGAAATTCCTAAAACCGCGCAAATCATATGTTGCGGCAAACTAAATGTGAGCGACTTAAAGTTTTACTTTTTTGCATTACTTTTGTACAAGATCCTGTCAAAGTTATTGTAAAATATAAGTAAACTTACTTACTTTATATAAATTACTTTTAATTTACTTTACAAATTATACAAAATGTAAGCTTATGCAATTTAAATTTTATTTTATATAATTTATTCTTAATAAAGATTTGTTATTACTTTTAAAATAAAAAATTTCTACTTAAAAAATATTATTTTATTTGTAAATTTAATTTACATTTGGTAGCATATTACTTTTATGTAATTTACTTTCATATGCAAGTTATTTTTTAATATAATTTTATTTTAATTAGGTTACTTTTATTGGTAAATGTAAATTACAGTTTGAGGAACTTTTATATTATGTAATGTGAATTTCAAAATAATTAACTTATAAATGTAAAAGTAAACAGATTTTTATGTGACTTACTTTTACATGAAAAAGTAAATTACTTTTTGATGTAATCTTCTCTTACATGCCTTACGTTTGAAAGTAAAAAAACTTACATTATAAAGTAAAAGTCGTTTCAAAAAAATTAATTACTTATACAAAAATGTAAATTTACATAAAACGTTTAAAATTTCTTAAGTAAATTACTTTTTGATAAAAATTAATTTACTCGTGTAAGTAACAAAAAAGTAAGTAAAAGAGCCATCCCTACTAATTAAACTGCCCAAAAGTGATTTTGTTTCGGAACCAAAATTAGTTACTTCTTATGTATTTCCATCTGCTGAATTCAAAAATGACATTAAAAGCACATATTAGCTTTAGTTTAAGAAATAAAAGCAAAAATTTTCTCTCAAGGGTATAAATTTTCATTTTTTGAAAAAAAAAATTTTGTTTGCTTTTGACTATCCATAATGTTTTATTCATGCTTAAAACTTGTGATATTATGTGTGTTTGCTAAAGTTTCTGGCCTTATCTATTTTTAGTTTTTTTTTTTTCATTTACTAGTGTGAAATTTGACAAATCAACATGCCAAAGAAGTGTGTAAACTTAAGTTTTTGTTTCATTTGTGGTGAAATAACATTTTCCTCTCAGAAAAGAACTATGAAACCTCTTGTGAAGACTGCTTACCAGCATTACTTCGATAAGAAGGTAGGGGACCAGGATAAGTCATGGGCTCCACATATATGCTGCAGCTCTTGTTTGGTTACACTGCGAGAATGGTTGAAATATAAAAAAAAGATCTTTGGCTTTTGCTGTTCCTATGGTATGGAGGGAGCCTAAAAACCATACAGATGACTGCTTTTTCTGGTTGACCCCACCCATTAAAGCAGGTTTGTCAATGAAGAAAATAGGAACAGTTAAATATTCGAATCTTCCATCTACCATTTGACCTATTCCAAATTTAGATTTACCAGCTCCTACTCCACCACCAAGTTGTAAGTAGAAGCAGAAAATGAAGGCAGAAATGAAGTAGAAATAGAAGAAAAAGAAGAAAAGAAGCCTTCCACATCAAATGATCCTGATTTTGTGTTAACATATGATGTGCCACACAGATTGAGTCAAGCAGAATTAAGTGATCTTGTTCGAGATCTAGACTTGTCACAGGGAAAGCAGAGCTTCTAGTTTCAAGACTAAAGGAGTGGAATCTTCTCCAATTTGATGTCACATTACAAAATGTCACATTACAGGTTTCACATTACAAAAAAAGGCACCAGAGTCTGCTTTCTTTTTTTGAAAAGAAAAATAATCTTGTTGTTTGCATTGATGTCTTTGGATTAGTGTACTTTCTTAATTTAAATTATGATCGAACTGAATGGAGATTAATTATAGACTCATCTAAGCTAAGCTTGAAAGCTGTATTACTGCTCAATTGAAACCGTCTTTCTTCTGTTCCTATTGACCATGCAGTTCACATGAAAGAGACTTATATAAACATGAAAGTTCTTCTCAACTTAATTAATTAGAATATACACAAATGGAAAATATGTAGTGATATAAAAGTCATTGCTATATTTTTAGGAATGCAGTTAAGGTATACTAAGTACTGCTGCTTTTTGTGAACGCAGGACAGTAGAGACAGAAATTCACATTATATAAAAGAAGACTGACCAGCAAGAAATCTTAACACAGATGGAAAAAATGTTATCGCTGAACCACTTGTGGATCCAGAAGATGTTCTTCTTAACCAGTACATATTAAGTTGGATTTAATGAAAAATTTTGTTAAAGATGTGAACAAAGAAGGACAGGCTTTTAGGTATTTAAGAAACAACTTTCAAAAAATAAGTGATGCAAAAGTATTTTTGTTGGGCCACAAATGCGTCAACTTATGAAGGATTCTGCATTTGACGAAGTTTTGAAGGGGCAAGAAAAGCAAACTTGGGAAGCTCTTATAGGAATGATTTGTGGATTTTTTGGCATCAAAAGAGATGATAACTTCATTCAATTGGTAGCAGAACTCCTGAAAAAAAAAATTCTACACTGTGTGTAGAGATGCTCCAGAACTGGTCTACAAAAGGAAAGCAAAAGATCACGATCTTGCGACGATGATCTTGATTTCTTTTTTTTAAACTGTTAGAATATATCTGTTATTAAAAAAACTAAATGTAGGGGAGATGGGGGCGCATTGATCGCCGTAGCAGTGTTTTGAAAATTGCGCAGAACCTGAAAGAGATGTAAAAACTTATTAACTACGAAACACATGTAGAACTATCTGGCTTTTGGAATATATAAATATTTTGATTTAAAAAAATGATAAACATGAATAATTTTAACTTTTAAACAACCCTCTCAAAAGATCAATGTACCCCAAACTATGGGGTACTATGATCTTCGACTTGGGGCACATTGATCTTATATGCGTAATATTATCTAAACGTTTAACACTTCTATAACTAAATCTTGTAAATAATTTAGTCAAAGGGTAATATTGTATAACATATAATACATCTAAATTTTTTAATTATTTTTTAAATATAGCAGTTAAACCCACTAGTCTAATTTTTAATTAACAAATGTATAAATCACAGCAGCTATAAGCTACCCGCTTTATATACGTTTAAAACTTTACAATAACTTGAAATTTATAAGAACTGAAATATAAAGACTGAAATAAGAATACAACTTTTAAGTTTACAAAACTTGTTAAAAGTACAATATTTTGATTAAGAATATTTCATCATTTGTGAAAGTCAAGTTGTGAAGCAGCTTTTGGTTTACATTGTTTTTTATTTCTAAGCAAGTAATTCTTAGTTTCTTTCTTATCTTTTGTGGAGACTTTTTGTTGATTTTTGGTTTGCTTCAAAATTTTATTTTCTTTTGACAAACGAATTTCATTTCTGACAGGAGTATCAGTCAAGATCCTTGTTTTTAACTGCCTACTTTTAACATTTTTTTTTCTGGCAGATGCTTTTGGGTAAGGTTTTAAAACCTCAGGTGAGATTATAGAAGCAACACTTGTTGACACTTTGTTTAAAATACTTGTTTCAATATTTACTATAGTTATTTCAGACTTTATGTGATTAACATGTGCTGGTATCATTTCAGATTCCATGTTGTTGACAGGAGTGATAGTAACTGTATCTGGAGCAGCTCTATCTGTAACTGATGATGGTAAATATTCGTCATCTTTGAAAATTTCAGAATTGAATGGCTCAATGCCAGCTACTCTAAATCCTGTGTGTATATTAGATGGTGAGAAAGCTCATATATTAGATGGTGATAAAGCTCATATCATAAATGGTCATTGGTCTTGGGTTTGAAACCATCCAATTATCACATGCAGAATTGTAAAACCTTTTCAATGGTCCAAAAACAGTTCTATCTAATGGCTGCAATTTATGGTTGCAATGGGGAGGAAAACTTATCATTGTAATTCCGTGTTGAATTGCAAGCTCCAAGCCTTTAACAGAAATATGACTTTCATGACTGTCGAGAAGTAACAAAACTGGAGATTCCTGAGAACAGTTTGAATATTTAACAAAATGTTTAATCCATTCTATGAAAATTTCTGAGTTCATCCAACCAGAAGGATTTGTAAATCCCACACATCCAGGAGGTCCTTCCTTAATCATGTAATCATGAAACTTTACCCTAGGAAAATAAATAATGGAGGAATGGAATTTCCAATAGCATTAGAGGCACAACATGCAGTTACCAATGTTCCTCGTTCTGCAGATGTGATTCTTCCAACTTGTTTGCTTCCTCTACCAGCTAAAACCTTTACCGGCTTTTGAACGGTTGTTAAACCAGTTTCATCAACATTATATATACAGTTAGGATTATATTTATATCGATTTCTTACCGTTTTAAGATTTTGAAAAAACTCTCTTACAGTGTGTTTGTTAAAAGCTGTTGATCGAGCGAAGCTCGTTGCTTCAGGTGTTCGTAGAGACAACTCTGGTTGTCTTTTCATAAAACCTTGCAACCAATCAATGCCTGCAATTTTATTTTTGATCCATGATGATGGGCATATCTTATTGTTTTTTAAAGCAAATTCATATGCCAATAATCGCGTTGACCTAGTTGAAAGGCCATAGTTCATTTTTGATGCAATTAGTAAATAACTTGATAAACTTTTTTCATCTTCTGCTGTAAAAACTTGTCTATTGTTGTAGTTAGGCTTGAAAGCTTCATTTGGATTAAGCCTCTTTTTACGACAATATCTTTTTAAAGTCATTCTATCTATGTTAAACTGACGTGCTACAACATTCAGTTGTGTTCCTTCTAAAACTTTATTAACAGCTACTTTCATTGTTTCACTTGGTATAGCAACTTTATTTGTTTTTTTAATTCTATTTCTAACCATTTTAAGATCTGTAAAAAAATATATCAATAAAAACATATGTTTTTAATAAATGCTAATATTTAACATAATAATATTATGTTAAATATTTTTTAATTATTATGTTAAATATTATTCTTTTGATATCATAAAATAATAGTATTATTATTACTAGCTAATAACATAAGTAAATTTAAAAAATGAAATGCTAAAAGCTATTGTTTGTTTATATATAGTTTTTTTTTAAATTATAAATACAATTCCATTCGTTTAACTGTATTGCTTATAAACAAAAACATGGGGCACTTCGTCTTCTATGGGGCACTTTGATCCTCCGATCAATGGGCCCCGCATAGTCAAAGATCAATGTACCCCAATAGGTATAGGTAACATATTGATAGCAATATCTACTGTATAAATTGCAGCCAAATAAAAATTATATATTATATTATACACCTAACACTTACAAATTTAAAATAAAATTGTTGTTAACCCATACAGACATCTAAATAAAAATATATTTGAATTATAGTACGATTTAAAAAAATCACTTTTTATGACGAAAAACAATATTTTCTTTATTTTTTTTGACGCTGATAACCTTATGAAAAAATATTACGAATAATCAATTAGGGAAGCATAATGGTTAATTAAATTGCAACCTCACTTCTAGTAAGGCAAAAATGAACGAGTAAAAGCCAAAAGATCATACTGCCCCGGCGATCAATGCGCCCCCATCTCCCCTACTTTAAATATTATTAGAAAATGTAAATTATATGTCATATTTCTTTGTTGCAAATTAACTGAATTACAAATTTATTGCTATTGTATATCTCAGAAACAAGAGCTAATAAAAAATTTTTGTTGCCATTTTCTTTTTTCTCAGTCCAAAATTAGTATAATTTGAATAAAATAGCTATTGCTAAAGATACCAAAAAAAAAACTTTTTTTGTTACCCAGTGTTAAATTGAAAAATATAATAAGTCATTAATGAATTATGAATCTCATAAAATTATTAAAAAAAAAGGCTCCTCGAAGACAAGACTTCACACAGTTTTCTGCGAGTTTCCCTTGACTACATAACTAAAGGTTTATTTTTTCTTTTTTTATATTTATCTTGACTTCTCAAAATATAAATTGTAATACTATTTTACTTTATTATATTACTTTGTAATCAAATATATCTTAATATTATTTCAGTTTTGAAGCATTTTGATTGTATTTGAAGTAAAAGTATATACTGCTAAAACTATGCTGGTGTAAAAATATATGAAAAAAAAAATTATCGGGGCTTAGCGATAGGACAAATAGTACAAATATAATCTGTCTTCTTCTTGCTCTGGCCATTTGTATTTGTATTAAAATATCGATTGTATTTATATATTTTTCGCAAAACATTTTCCACTGGATAATATATACCAACATTAAGTCGTTGGAAGATGTTTACTGGTAACAAAATATTGTTGTCCAAACATTTTTTACCAAAATGTATGCTGTGATATTGCGATCATAATAACTTAGTCTTAGCATACTGAATACTTTTTTTTTATTTTTTGTATAACTTTGTGTTTTTTACAAACAGTTTAATCAGAAATGGATCGATCAAAATTGTCATTGTAAGAAGGGAGATCAACAAAAATGTTTTAAACAAGGTTGACAAACAGAAGTAAAAATTAAATAGTATAATGGTAATTCCCAATTTTTAAAGATCAGAACTTTGGAAATTTTGATAACGCTAAATTTAACATTTTAGTTACTTCACTTTTAAAACTAGACAGTTCAGTTGGTTAGAGCATCAAACAAATTTTTAAAACCTGGGCTGTTATACAATACGAGTTCAAATTTGGCAACTTCCAGCTCAGCGCTTGAGTAGCACTTTGATACACAAAAATGTTGGTCAATAACAGACGCTGCTTTAGATTATTCATAACAACTTTTTGTGATCCTATGTTGAGCCAACAATTTCTTCGGATATAAGAGAACTGTATAAAAAAATATAACATGAAATTAAAAAAAAAAATTATAATAAAACTAACTGTCACTTTAAAAATGACAAATTTTTGTAAAGCAAAATAAAATTCTAATTTAATAATATGAATAATTTAATAATAATCATTAATTTAAAAAATGTTTTATTTAATATTATTTTTCAAATATTGTTTAAAGGAATGTTTCCGATATGCACATTTTCACTGAAATGAATTTGTGGGCAAAATAACGGTAGGGGCAGAGTTGGACTACGTCACCTGGAAAACGGGAAATTTTCCAAAATGCCACGCCTGTAGGCATGTGGCACTGACATCAGCCTATTACTGTACAAGGTAAAAAAAATGTTTTTGAAATTCCGTTTTATCATTTTAATAATGAATATAAACCGTTATAACAGAGTAATATTATTGAAAACATGAACTAAAATAATCAAAAAAAGTTTCAAACTAAAACTTATCCCAATAAATAATTACGAGTATTACAAAAGTGATGAAATGATGATGAAATTATATGATATTTCTCCATCAAGCATAAATTACACGATTTGCCACTAGTTTTAAACGGCTGAGCTAAAATCCACGAAAGAACAGGATTTAAATCCATCCTTTCAACGCTCCACATAAATTTAGAAAGCTCGTTGGAATTAGCTTTACTTTCATAAAGAAAAGAATTTTTATGCTTGTAAAAACAATCCATAAAAGTTTTTTTCTGTACAAAATTTAATAGACGCCCTTTATCTTGTGGGTTTAGACCAAGGCTAGAGGAATTTGATAAAATTTTATTGTTGTGTAAAGTGACGATGTTGCAAGTATTTGAAAGACAGCTATAACTTTTAGGTTATTTTGGTTAAACATTTTAAGGAATTTAAGATTTTAAGGAAAGCTTTTATCGATTGGATTAAGGAAAAATTTGTCCAAGTTTGTCTTGACGTTAATAGAAAACGGAGGGTTAAACCAAATAATGTTTTGTTCTCATAGTTTTGTGATTTTTATAGAGTTGTTGGAAATGGCAGCAATACATTCTTTGAATCCAATGGACTTAAAGGTACTGTTATAATAAAGAGCAGCTCTATTAAATACTTCTTTACTTGAGGAAATAAAACTTATACAGTCAGATTGTCACCTGGTTTTCTATACGGTTGAAAAGACAGGTTGAGCGAAATGTCAAGAAAGTTAACAGTTTTTAAATTAATTTTTATTGTTATAATTAGCTTGAATTTTTGCTTTTATTTTTTCAAAGTAAAACTTAAATTAATCTAAGTAAACAATTCCCGTTACCCTTTACTTGCCGCTCTTTGCTCGTCATACTCCTTGATTCTGCGTAAACCCGTAAGCTCTTACGAGAACGTAACTAAATTAACCGTATATAATAACCAACACAACAAACTTTACTCTACGATATCGTAACAAGCTCCGGATTTAGGCTACCCTTTTTATTAAGTTAAAAAAAAATAATACTTACAGAAATTTCCTGCCCAAAAAAATTTGCCGGCCTTGGCTATAGCCTACCAAGCCTATAGGTAAATCTAACCCTGCTACATATAGAAAGGTGTCTGTTTGTGAGTTCTGTATCTCTTCCAAAACAAATTTTGAAATAGAAAATGAGTCACTTAGAGGCATTGTCTGCAAGAACTGGATACCCACAAAACTCAAAGCCACCGATTCCCTTTTTATTTATTACAAATTAGCTATGATGATAGATGATAGATGGAAAATAAAAAAATACATTTTGTCCTAACTTTTTGTGACTTAGTCGAGGTGGGTTAAAAAAAATCGAAGAAATTTGGTTTAAAGACTGCTTTCATACAAATGAAAAAAACATACAAAATTTTCAAACCTTTTTCTAAATAAATACATAAAGAACGTTTGCATAAAATAAAATGAGTTTTTAAATATTGTCAGAAACTGGTAAAACTGTAAACAAGTTCTAAATATTTATTATCTATATTTAATCTTACTAATAGCAAAAACTTATAATACTAAATGCATGTATAGTTTATATTTTTAGTATTATTTAAACGTTGTAGACGGTAATAGTACTACCAAGTTTTTAAAAAAAGTTTTTTATTTGTTAAAAACATGATAAATGAAGATGTGATAAATAAAAGAAGTTACTGGCAGCAAAACAAAACACTCGCACTCTTTTTCAAATAAGGTAAAGCTTAAAAATACATTTTATTTGGTAAAGATTGAAACTTAATAAATATTTCGTGTCTGTAGGACCAAATAAAAGTATTGAAGCTAACATTAATTTTATTTTTATTAATTTACATTAATTTTATTTGGTATTAACTTTTACTCTTCCACCTTTTCATTAAATTTTTCAAATAATGCATTTTCTAAAGAAGTTCACAACAAATGTAAAAAATGGAGTAAAAAAGGACCAATTTTGAATATTGAAAAGAAACTATTGATTTTAATGTAGAAGGTTCAGTGGTTTTGCTTGCAATTACTAAAATGTTAAAACACAAGACATTTATTTAGAAAACTATAGACAATATTTACACGAGTTAACAACACAAAAAACTCAACCATTTGATTGACAAACTTCCTAAGAATCAAAAACACCCTATTAAAAACAAACTTCATTACAATTTTAATATAAATAGTAGAGCGGGACTAGTTGAGCAGTTTTTACTAAATCTAACAAATCTCATGTCGGATTTACATAATTTTTTCACTATTTGAAAATTAATTTAACCTGTGTCGTACAAATTTATTTCCCCCATAAATTTATTTCCGTGGCGCAAGTTTTGGTTACTAAGGATATTACGCGGCTTACGCATAAAATTGTCTCCCGACATAAATTTATTTCCGATGTGGAAATAAATTCGCAGAACATTCTACGACAACAGAACATACAATAGTAATCAAAAATTTGGAATCAGAATAAAACTTACAGTTTCTAAGTGATTTGTGATCTAAAAAAATTCCTTTTTATTACTTTTATTTTTTTTTTAATACTTTATTTATGAAATTCTTTTTAATATTTATAAAAGACAAGAAAAAAAAAAAAAAACCCAGTTTAAAGTATTTTATTTTGAAAATAACAAAATTATGTAAAAAGATATCTACGATCATCTTGATCGTAAGTTTAGACTCACTATTTTTTATTTTAAACTGAAAGTCAAGTTAATATGGTATGTGACCGCCTGGTTATCTATGCAAAGCCTACATATTCTTTTATTAGATTCAAAAAGATTTCGGCAATATTCAAAGGATAAACCATCATATAACTCTTCTAAAGTTTTGTATGATTTGATTCATCGCTAAATACTATTTTTTTAAATATCCTTATCACTCATCTTAGAATTTTTTTGCAAAATTGAAGCCGTTTGAGCCGATCTGATTGTTTAAGCATCGGTTTTTTAGCAGCAATATACAAGCATAGTTTACGATCAATTAATCTTCTATTTATTGTCTGTCTTGAGATGTCATTTTTAAGAGTTAGATTTATTTCTTGAGAAATTTGTTTGGCACTATACTTAGGATTTTTTCTGGCAATTCTGTATATACTATTCCTCTGAACTAGAATTCTAACTTGCATCTTTTGTTTGATAAAAGCTACTGTAAAAAGTATTTTTACAGAAGCTTTTATCAAACACACACACATTTTTATGTGTTGCGTGTGTGTTTGATTATTATATATATATATATATATATATATATATATATATATATATATATATATATATATATATATATATATATATATATATATATATATATATATGTATATATATTTAATGGATTCTAGTAAAATAACTAATAATAAAATATGAAATTTACCTTGGCTATTCTGTTCGTAAATTAGACATACAATGTCTAACTTACTTAACAAAGTGCACCAACAAGAAGGTAAGCCATAGGACTTTGCACCTCATATCTAAGTTGTAATGCTGCTTAAGGTTTGATCTCCAATTCTAAATTCTTTCCAATGTTTATTAGGCGTAAAAGTATTGTTAAACTGTAAAAGTATTGTTATTAACAAAAAAAAAAGCCCTTCAATTCTGGATTCTTTACTTATATTTTTGTTACTAATTGCATAACTGCAATTATTATTGCAATAACAATATAATAATATAGTAATATATTCAAAAATATCATGATATTATTATATTGTATTATTCAAAAAAATATTTTCTTATTTTATACTACTATATATAATAAATAAAAAATGATTTGAACAGTCTCACTATCTATAGGATCCACAAGAAGCTAATTTATTACATTTTTGTTTTTTATGAAAATCAAGCACTCTTTTTGTAGCATACACTAACAAAATTTACACATATTTAAATTTTTTTTATTTAGTAGCTAAAATTGTATTCTCCATCAGTAGGTTCATCAGGAAGCCATGCTTCCTGATGAACCTACTGATGGAGAAACATTATGTTGAAGAAATCTAAAAATTAGATAAGTGTTTTTACTAATTTAAACACACACACACACACACACAAATATATATATATATATATATATATATATATATATATATATATATATATATATATATATATATATATATATATAAATTAGTAAAAACTGGAACTTTTAATGTCAGTTTTTTTTTCAGCAGGATTATCAGGAAGCTACTTGATGATCCAGCTGAAGGAAATCCAGCTGAAACTGACAGTAAAATATTTGACATAAATGTGAATCAGAAATTCAGAAAAAACAAATAAAAACAAATAAAAAAAATATTACTCATCAGCTCGTTTATAGCATGAAAAACTACCATTATGAACATTAGAGGACTAGTTAAAATACAATTTTTGAGGTGTATTGCACATAGTTAATTCAAACAGCTAAAGTACACAAAATAAAAGATAAGAAAAGCGTAAACAATACAAGAAGTTTTTTGAAAATGGTTCAAGTAAAAAATAAAGGACATGATAAAACAACATAACAAAATTTTTAAAAATGTAACTAAATTAAACTTCAATACAAACTGTTTAAGTTTAAAGCATAAACTGTAAAAAAAAAATTTTCAATTTAAATCAAAAACCTAGTAAATAAAATAGTAGATTCTCATAAAATATACTAGAATGTCTAAATAAAAAAAAGAGAAAAAAATGATCTTTTGAGAAAACCATAAATAAATCATAAATAACTCATTTAACTAACAAAAAAAAAAGGAAAACTAAAACAAAAATAAAAACAACTAAAATAAATCAAAGCTATACTAAAAGTAAACTATTAGATAATACACAACAGACATTTTCATGCATTAACTTTATCTGAATATGTTTGTGACTGCTTCACAAAAAATGTGAAAACAATTTTTAAAGCTATTAAACTGAATAATTTTTCAAATCCAATATAAGAGGAACATTAACAAACATTAAAAATTGCAGATATCAATCGTACTTTCTGAATATGATCTTGGAAATGATGTAAAATGCTTAGCTTTGAAGCAATTGTGTAAATGCTGGCGCATTGCAGATTGATTGTACGAAATGGATGCAACATATTGTCCCATACTAATATCTACTGCAAATGCAATTGCAAACAAACCACAGTCAATTCCTCCAACTTGTTGCTGACATAATTGGTATTGACACATAACTGTATTTTTAGAACATGATATAATTGAAGCAATTTGTTTTTGTACATGCAAAGTTGGCATTTCTGTCTTCATTGAGTCATAAATTTGAACGACTCCATCGCTGCAACCAAGTGTGCTAATCAACAACCAGTGAAGGGATCTGTCATGCAAAATTTGTAGCATCTTCTGTGACTGTATACAGAACATAAGATTTGTTCCTAATAAGGTGTCTTGCATACCTTGAATATCAGGAAATTGATTTTTTAATATTACTTGAGCAGCATTAATTTCAATATCTCCTAACATGTTTTGATTCAGTATACTCTCAAATGCAGATATTGGTACACTAAATGTAATGCTATTTTTGGATGAATAAGTATCAATAGAGTCAATGTTTTTTATATAAATTTATTTTGTGATGACGTTATTTGACCAGATTTTTTCAGGTTCAGATTTTTTGACTGTATTTGTTGCAGGATAACTACTGTATGACAAATCTAAATGAGTTGCTTCTAAATGTTGAATATTAGTTTCTATGTCTTGACATGGATAATAAGGTTTAAGCTGAGAAACGTTTACTTTTGTTTTTAAAATTTCACCATTAAGGTTTTTTAAAGTGCATTGACCTTTTATGTTTAAATCAGCTAGAGTATATGGTCCCATCCACTCCTTAGATAAAGGCTCACCTTTGCGACCTCGTTTTCTTGCATTTAACTTCATCACTTGATCATTTATTTTAAATGTAAATGTCTTTATACCCTTTTTTGCAACTTTTTTCATATGTTGCTTACACTGCTTTTCTTGAGCAATTTTTATATTTTCCCTAACTTTTTTCTCAACAGCCTCACAATCATTAACTAACTTTTCTACTGTAAAGTCAGATATTTTTTCAAGAAAACTACTATTTAAAGAATCATCAGTCTCATTTAGAACATTAATCATCTCAATACCTGGAGGATGTCTTAAATACATTAGATAAAACGGAGTCATCTTTGTAGATTTCTGGCATGATATGTTCAGTCCATAAGCAATTGCAGATGTGTAACTAATACAAATCGTATAAAAAAATTATTGTAATAATAAATTATAGTGTATATATAAGGAAAATGAAATAAGAATATACACTACTAAACCTATCCCAGTCATTCATCTCATTATTAGTATACTTGCTTAAAGCACGTTTAAAAGTTTGATTTGTACGTTCATCTTGACCATTACTTTGAGGATGGTATGCTGATGTCACAGAATGTTTAATACCCATTATTTGAAAAATTTTATTGTTAAGCTATACATAAAAAATAATAAAAAAAACTAATAAAATAAATTTTCAATAACACAAAGAAAACAAAAAGTTTTAGAAACCTTTTTAGTCTTTACCTCATTCACAAATTCTCTTCCTTAGTAATTACTTTTTTTGGTGGACCATAAGTATGAATAGTGTTAACCAAAGCAGTAGCTACAGCAGCAGCAGATTTTTCAGGCAATACTCTAGCAACAACCCATTTTGTAAAAAATCTGTTATTGTTAAAACATATTTATTGCCATTCACTGTTTCAGGTAATGGACCAATTAGATCTACTCCTAAAACTGCCCATCTTTCAGTAACCTGAATTGGGTGTAGTTGTGGCGCAATTGTTTTTATTTTTTCAAATGATTGACATTGTTTGCATGTCTTGATCTATAATAGACTATATATTATTTAATTAGAGAAATACAATTTATAGTGTATATTATAGTTGCAAGTATAATTTAAATTTTATATTAATAATGAAAGTTACATGTTTATTATCTTTATATTATTAAGAAAATAAACATATAGCCTTCGTAAAAAGCAAATAGTACTTAACCCATCCTTCCACATCAGATGTAATTGACATCCAATAGCACAAATTTTTAATTTTATTTTGAGTTCTTACTATTCCCTGGTGTGCCCCACCAGCATCATTTTGAAATTCTTTAAGAACCCTTTTTCTTTCTTCTTGACTATACAAAACAAGTCGTAGAGATTCATCTCAAATATATTACAAACGTCCATCTAAATATTCAACCAAATTTTAAAACTTAGTTCAAACATATGCTAAAAGCCTAAACTTAAAACAAAATATTTAAAACTAAGTGGATAGTATTAGATACTGTGATATTGTGTTATTGCAATATTGTTATTATATTTAGATTATGTATATTGTGTTCCATTTTATTTTAGATAATATAATAAAAACCTTACTACTAAATTACTAGTATTAGTCTTGATCGGGTCTACTACAGATACCAAATAATTAAAATTCACTTGCCTATTCTTTTAAAATTTTTTGCAGCTATTCTGAGCCCACGTTTTTCACTGTTCAAAACAGTATTTGCATACTTTCCTTCTAATACGTATTGTCTTATCTCTTCGAGACGTAGCTCTTCAGATTTTGCATTGATCTTAGGCATTGCTTAAGAATAAATATAAAAATAATATATCATACTTGGGATGAAAGTTATTAATTTATTTATTAAAACCTAATGTAAATTTAAATTCACTTCTAATCAGGATAGGAAGAAAATTTATGGGTGTTGTTGTTTAGTTTGTATGGCGTTGTTTAGTTATTTCGGGTGGTCTCTTTAACCAATCGGCGTGCGACTCGGAAATAAATTTATGGGGGAAATAAATTTGTACGCCAGGGGAAATAAATTTGTACGACACCGGCGAAAAATTTGTTTGGAAAAAAAGTATACTTTTTGATTTTATTTCAAAAGATAATGCCTAAAGTTTGAACAATAGCATAAGGTAAGTTGAGCTATTAACAAGTTACTGAATACACATGGTACGAAACTTGCGTGAATCATCAATAAAACTTTCACTAACAGTAAGCGTGTGCTTAATTTATAAACTTTTTATTTTATACACTTATTTTATGACGTAAATATGAGAAGAAAAATTAATAGTAAGAAAGCATCATTTCATCCATTAGATTTTTTGTCATGTGATGCGTAGTTTTTGAGATATTTTAATGGGCCAACTTGCCCCTATGCTCAACTAGCCCCGCTCTACCCTATTTTAAATATTTTTAATTAATATTAAAATAAAACATTATTTTCTAAAAGTATTTAAAATAATATTTTCTATTTTTAATAGACTTGCATTTTTTAAAGTAAGAGTTACGCATGTCAATTACATGACTAACAAAAATCTATATTCAAAAAAACATGGAAAAAAAAAAAAAAAAAGACAGAAATACGGTGAACGAGTTCGTGAGTCAGTATGACACCTCTAGTATTGGGTACAAACGAAAGAATGGGTACGGAATGTCATAAGCTTGTTAAAAGATTGGCAAAGAAACCAACTGGAAAACACAGTGAAAAGTACTCGATCTTAATGACCTGGATAAGAAAGAAGTTATCTTTCGAGAAAAAAAAAGTAAGTATAGCCTACTTGCGCGTAAAAAATATGCGAATAAACACTCTGAAAAGACTTTTAAAACACTTTGACATTAATATTATTTCTATCCGGCGCAAAGCGCAAAATAAACATTTCAGTTATTATAATTCTTGACCTAATATTTAAAATCGAAAATGAAACACACAATGTTAAATAATATTATGAACGAAACACTTATACTACTCGCAAAGATTGTGCTCGAATTTTTAATTTTTTTGTATATATACCGAATATAAACCGAATATTTACATTTTCTGTTTATATTTGAGTTGAGTGTGTTCTTTGTTTATGTTTCTTTAACATTTTTATTCTTTGATTGTCATTAAACACAATTTAAAAGTTACAATAAATCGTTCTAAGCGCGATCATTAAATGTATGTTATAAGCTCGACCATTAAATGTTCGAGGCGTTCTAAGCGCAATCGTTAAATGACAAAAAAAAAAAATGCTATAAACATTAAAACAAAATGAAATGTATTTTCATTTTGTTTTAGGCTGATTTTTTTCTAAAATTGTGTTTTGGAATAAAATAACGAATTAGAAGTTTGAAATAAAATTATAAATTAATAAACATAATCTTGTTTTATTTTTAATAGGTATAAAGAAATTACATAATTGTTCTTGTTTTTCTTTCTCTGCCCTCAAGTAAACCTGTTTATCACGGTTCGATAGTTTTGAATGCAACACGCCAACCAAAAAGTTTCAATCTTTTCAAAACAAACAAAGTAGAACTTGAGAACTTTGTAAAAAAACAAACATCAAAAAAAGAAGAAGAAAAAATAATAAAAAGAAATAATGTTAAAAAAAAAAAGAATTTGAAATATGTTTGTCAGTTGTTTTAAATTTTTTCTTCAATACCCAGGTAAGAAAAATACCTATTGTTTAGGCGCATAAGCCGCGCTTAAAAAATAAGTTGCTTGTATCCAGCCGCGGCTTGCGTGCAATTAGCAGGAGAAATTGCAGGTAAGAAATTGGTCTCTTATTTAATGGTTCTTAATTACCTTTCAAAAGTTACATTGAAAAAAAAAAAAAAAAAAAATTAAATATGAGAATTATAAAAAACTTTATTAATGGTAGTCAAAAAACTTATTTAACATTGCCAAACTTGGTAAAGGATTGGTTCATTTAGTCGTGAAACTACAGATTAAATAAACCTAAGAATAAACAATAATAATAACAAAAGTTTTTTAATCTATAATTTAGAATCTTAAAAAATTTTTAAATTTAATATTTAGTAGACCTTTAGGTCTACTAGATATTGGATTTTAAAATTTCATTAATAGCATATATATGAAGAAAACTTACTTCAAAATATTCTACTGAATATAACTGTTTCGGCCGAGCATAAATAATAATTTATGCTCCCTTATTTTAAAAAACCGTCTCATCGGCCCTGTAAAATCATTTAAAATATATGAAGTATTAAGTTGATAGATTACATATGTAACTATGGTGACATTTGCGTGTTAACTAATTTCATCGAACTACTACCCAGTGGGCACAGGACCTAAATAAGATGTCTTTTGAACGTTTAAAAGACGTCCAAAACGTTCAAAAGACGTTTAAAAGACGTCTTTTTTACGTCCTGTGCCCAATGGGTAACTTTTGTGTCTTAATTGACGAAGAAAAAAAATTATATTAAGACACTTAAAAAGGATAAAAATATTACCGTCAAAAATAATAATTAAAAAAAATTAATTTATTATTTGACATTTTCATTAAATTAAGATTTAAGTTGTATTTACATATTTGAAATAAAAATGCTCAAGTCTTATTTTAAGGTGTGGTAAAGCTTTTATTTATTTTATTTTTTAATTATTATGCTGTTTATTGGTCATATTTGCGTTCACAAATCCGTCTCTTATTTGTCATCTTTGCTTTTACAAATCTATCTCTTATGTCAAAACATTAAACGAAAGCAGCTGCTTCAGTAACCTGTTAAACTGTTTTGAAAAAGAGTAACCAAGAGTGACTAAAAATTTGTAAAATTTTGATATTATTTTCTTCTTCTCTTCTATCTTCTTCTCCTTTTCTTTTCTATCATGAAGATCTTTATGAAGAAAATGATGGAAAAAGAAGATAAAAGAAGCTTTTGCGTTGAGTAAAACCTCTACTAACTGAAAACTTTTCTTTATATTTTCTATTGATTTTATCCAGAAAATGTCTCGATCTAACTGATTATTAGGATTGGTAGTTATTTGACTAGATATTATTAGATTAGTGTTAATTTTATATTCTAAACGTTTTCAGTAGTTCAAAATTCAAAACTGAAAATTTACGATGTGAAAAAGGCATCACTTCTCGGATAAAATAATGGCTTTCAATTGTTGAGATTTAGAGGAAAAAAATTAATTTCATCCTAATGTTTAAATATCTAAAAAATGCACGAAAATAAAATTTAAAAAAAAAAAAAAAAATGATGAAAAAAAATGTTAATATAATAAATTATCAAAAAATAATTTATTAATAAAAAATAAAACTTTGTTTTAGATGTCATATTAAAAGGCATTTTTAACATGACGTTTTATGTTTTAACATAAATTTATTATTTACAGAATTGGTTTAAAGTTTGGTTAAATTGCAGTTTGTTAAAAAAAAAGTGTCCATCAAATGGTTACTTCTACAGACACCTCACATTTTAAAGACATTTTACATGGTATAAGCACATGAAGATATTTTATTTCCTCGCTTTTGCTTCAACTGCAGCATTTTTTGGTAAGAGTTTGTTAAATTTTATAACTCAAACTTATCATACGTTTAAAAAATAATAATATTCAATAAAAACTAATAAAAATAAAATTTAATATTAATATTAAGGAAAATTGAAAAATTTTTATAACAAATTTTTTGACCGTTTTAGATTCACATCTCACTTGCCCACAATATCCCCCTCCAAACAATGGTCGAATGATATGCGATCATCTTTTGGGAAAATACTGCACCCCATCGTGTAATTTTGGGTTTGTACCAAATGGACCTCAAGCTTGGGCCTATGTTTGCAATCCAGTTACACAAAGATGGGGAACTTACCCTGACTCCTATCCATTACCATGGCCCGACTGTGTTACTCCAAAGTAAGATAAGTTGATCAAATTAATTTAACATTTGTAAATTTTATTCGGATTGTATATATGTATATATGTATATATATATATATATATATATATATATATATATATATATATATATATATATATATATATATATATATATATATATACATATATATATATATATATATATATATATATATATTATGTTATATAAATATTGTCTATCATAGGGGAGAATAGGATAAAAAAGGGTCTCTTTACAAAATATTACATAGACATATATCACATATTATGTGATTGCTGAAAAGTATATTTATTAAGAAGCACTATTAGTGCTCAAAACATTTCATTAAGTAGTTATGTCATTTGACATGAAAATGTAATAGAAACCATTTCACCATGCAACACACCCATAAAGTGCCTCAAGTAACACTAAGTTGTTGCAAAACGCATTAAACTTCTTGTTTGCCTTGTTATCAAAACAATTTTAATTTTATTTGTGCTGCTTTAATTACATACAAACATCTTGCTTTCGCACTGTCTAATAGTTTTAGAAAGAGCTTTTTTTATATTTTCATTTATGTTGCAAATACCAGGGAAAGGTTGCAAAAGTTGATCATGTTAACAGCGTATTATTCTTTGCAGCCGAAATATCATAATTTAAATAGCATGGCAACAGCTTATGTATTGTCACATACAACCAATGGAATTAGCAGTAGATAAGCATAAAGTATTGAGGATGTAATAAATCTTTGATGATCTTGTTTCGTTCTGATGTAAATACAAAATATTGAATAATAAAAAATTATAACAGGTATGGTAATTATTTTTAACAATAAAAAAATTAAAGAATATTAACTATACAACCAAGTAATTAAAATAAATAACACCATTGAACTTGTATGAATATACTTAACCAAAAAATTCGCAAAAAAATCAGTAGCTTACCCATTAAAGAGGTTATACCATCTTAGGAATCCGCTCATCTTGTGCAACCTTCCCCTATATTTGATGTAACTTTTACACAAAGCTATTATATTTAATCAAACATAAATTAAAATTAATATAGCATGCACGAAAGAAAAAAACAGAAAGCAAAACAAAAATCTATTTTAAATGCAATTTTTTTAAATGGAATTATCATTTGATCCCAAGTCACCGTCAAAAGGCTATTAATTTTTTTTTTAATTAGAAACTCTGATTGACAATTTGAATCAAAAAGTTAGGGCTATTGTAAGCTATAACATACAGAAAAAAAATAACAGTTTTTCTAAATGTTTATAATCTGCCTCACAATATTTTACAATAACGTTTACAATAACTGTTGTCTAAGTAAAGTGTAGGAAAGGGTCAATCTCGCCCTAAGGGATTGTTTTACCCTACTCTCTCCTAAGTTACGTAAAAAAATATATATTTACCTTATATCTTTTCTAATAGAGATCAAACATGGAATCCGAAATCTTTTTACATTTTAAATAAGACAAAAGAACCGGACCTAGAAAATGTTAATGGCGACAAAAGTATGACAAGTGTAGGTGACGTTGAAAAATCATATGAAGAAGACAAACAAATCAAAGGAGAGAAAAACACTCAAACTGAATTTTATAAAAAGAATATTATGGATGCAGCTTACGATATATTAAAAGTAACTCCAAAGAATCAGTTAAAAAATAAAGTCCAAAAACAGTTCGAAGTTTTAAACGATACTCCAACTGATAACCGTAGTACAAGCAAAACCTCGAACAAGTTAACAGATAAGTTAAGTCAACCACCATCTCAAAAAAATAACTCAAATAAATCTTCAAATACTAGAGATAACAAAAGTTATGTGCCAATGTTAACTTCTTTTAACGAAAATGAATCTTATGAAGCTGTTGATAAACTAGTCAATAATAAAACAAATGAAAGACAAATTGATATTACCAAAGTAACCAAAACACGCAATTTTGGCACAAAAGAGATTGATATTGAAGACCTAAAAATAACCACAACTAGAGACAACGTAGCTAAATTTGATAACGGAAAAAGTTTAAATGAAACAACAGCTTTTGTTCACAGTTTACCAAAAGATAATTTTGACCAAAAAAATATTGTTTTAGACAATATCACAACACACGCTATCAACAGTATTACACCACAAGCCACCAATATTTCAATTATTACGCAACAATTCAATGAAGAAAATACAAAAGATGAAAACCTTACAGTTAAAACTACAAAAAACAACACAAAGCAGGTATTTGATTTACAAACGCGAACTCTTGATTCTTTAAATGTTGAGCAAGAATTGCGTAACATAACCGATACTTTAAGAGAAATAGGACAAAGTATTAAAAGCAGCATTGTTGCTAAAACTTTACCATTGTTGCCAACAACATCAACTATTTCTAAGTTAAATAACACAATAATTAATAACACAAAAGAATGGAATAAAAATAGTACTCCTCAGACCGCAGATAAAAGTTATTATGCTGCAAACCACACTGTTCGTAAAACAAATAACTTATCTAAAAAAACTTCAGCAATGAAAGATAAAAAAAAGCATACAGCTTTAAAAAAGTTAAGTTATGAAACAAAGCAAATAAAAGCTAATCAATTTAACAACATAAAATCTTTCATAAAAGATTCTGAAGACAAACAGACTAACAATGATAAAGAGGCTAATAATGAACCTCCTCTTGTACCAGTATTTTCCAATAAAGATCTTAGCTTGTTACGTCATATGGTTTCTACTAATAACAAAAGGTCAGAAATGAGGCATTCTTCTCCATCTCTTTGGTCAAAAATGATGACTCTAACATCAACTAAAGACGATCATCAATTAAGAAGAGTGAAGCTTGCGTCTCGTAAAAAACTTGCAACAGAAGATTTAAATTTGGCAAAACTGATAATGACTGGTATTAATAATAAAGACAACTATCATTTTAAAGATAAACCAAACCCATTTTTATATAGTGGGAAAAGTCTCGGTCCAATGAATCAGTCTAAATTAAAAACAGACAAAGCTTCTACTCGACAGTACGTTTGGAATGGGGCAACATTTGTACCTTTGTCAGAAAACGAACCGTCAACATCATATTTGCATAGTAACGAAGGTGGAGGTTTATCAAGTACTTCTCGATACCGTTGGAACGGAGCAACATTTGTGCCCACTGATTTATCTGAAGAACTGTCCCTAATTCAATCTCAAAATTCCCAATTAAGTTCACTTCAAAGTCAATCACAAAATTTCCAAACGGAATTTCATCCAGCTGCAGTAGATACATTTCCAGAATCAGCTGCTGTACCGACTCAAACCGACCGGCTAGGAGAAATTATAAAAACAGATCTTGCGAAGGAAGAACCAGTTGTTACTAGAACACCTGCAATAGTAACAAACAAAGAGGTGCAAAAAATTCTCGATATTTGGAATGGATCACCTGAAATTTTAACTGAAAAGACACCATTAGAATTTAAATCAACGGAATCGACACCAATAGAATTTAAATCAAAAGAATCAATTAATTCCCAAATATTAAATAAAGAAAAGATAATATTTTTTCCAACACAACAACCTAAATATATGGAAACAACTCAACAATTTCCTCTGGTTCCTGTGACAATAAAAACAACAACTTTTAAAACGGAATTTTTTTCAAAACCAATAGAAATTAATGGACAAACTTATGTTCCTCTAACTCCAAATGCGCAAATAGATCCAGAAAATAAAGAAGATGATTTGTTATATTGGGATGGGAAACATTATGTTCCAATAAAATACCAAAAAGTGACTGTTCCAGGAACTATTTTATACAAGTTGGAAAATGGTATATACATGCCTACTTATTACAACGGTGGTAATATGCTTGATAACTTAGTACAAACTAATTTTCCTGGTGCTGAAACTAAACTAAAGGCTGAATCATTTGAGACTAAATTGCAAAATGAACCGTCTAATACTATGGGGGTAATTCAACATGCTGAAAACACCGAAAAGGTTATTTATCCTGAACGACCTCCATCATTAAGTCAGGCACGGGATTTTAATGATAGAGCCGTTGCTGGTCCTCCTCCGACTAACCCTCCACCAACTTCTAAAGATAAATTGAGTTCATCAAATTTTTACGCAAGCAATATGACACAATGGGAAAAAACAACGTCAACAAAATTTAAACCTACATCTTTTAATCTGATAACCTCTACAACGACAACAATACCGTTAACTGAAACAACTCACACTGTATTAACTACTGAAACAACAATGACACCTTATACCACATCAACTGAACTCAAACACGATATTCTACAAGAGTATTTAAAGCAACCTCATCAAGTAAATTATGCTGCAGATGATAGCCTTCGTGAGTATACAAAGCAACTCCCACCTATAAATCCATCTCCAGATGATCCATTTAGAGAAGATGTCGAAGATCTTGGCAACATTATTAAAACAGATCTAGGAATTAAAAATGAAATTGAGTCACTCACAAAACTTTTTGAAGCAGATTCGAAAGAAACTCCAGTAACAATACCAATAACTCATGCTAAAACCATTTCAGATATAAGGTTCGGTTTTTTATGTTTTTATTTACAAAATAATTTGTATTAACACACTTATTTTTACTTTTAAGTTAAACCATTTTTAAGTTAAAGGTAGCAAAATTAAAATTAGAAAACTTAAAAAATCAAAGCATGCTCAATAATTTATTTTTTAATAACCGACCAAACGACATCAAATTAACATTATATACTTAATAGTAACTAATAAACCCAATAATAACTATGTGTAACTCAGGATGCTGCTTTATCTCAAACTACGACAAAGGTGACCATATCAAATAAAATGTTAAAGTTTAACAAATGTATATAGAGTCGCCTAAAAACATTTTATTCAATATGGCCACCTTTGCCGTATTTTAAAATGAAGCATCATTTTAAGATACACATAGTTATTATTAGGATTCAGTTCACCTTCAGCCATGGAAAAATTATGTACCATAGGGCCCTAAAAAAAAACATTAGCTTCTTTTTTTTTTCATCAGGTTTTTAAAAATCAAGAAGCTTTTATCTGTAGCTACAACTCCCTCATGAATTGAAATAAGTATTTGACTCAAATGACTATTTTTACCTTAGACCGTGACCAGTTGTTAGGATACTTTAATACCACGTCAGCCATTTTTATGGTTTGTGGGCTAAATTTACAATATTTGATGTTTATTTCATGGAATCTGTTGGATGTTTTAGTATTTTGGCTTTAAAACAAACACAATAAATATTTCTGCGTTTTTCGTTGCTTTCACCCTTTAAAATGTTGACCTTAACAATGTAGGTAGTGTCTTAAGACACTCCAGCTTTTTTTGCAATTTGTTTTTCTTTAAGTATCTGGTACTATCCATGGTAGTTGTTTTAAGTATTGGTGTCACGAATATTCGGCAACTTAATAAAAAAGGCTATCGTTTAATTATCTTTCCCATTAAAGTTAAACCATGCTTTAAGTTCGGGTAGTCGTGAAATTAATATTTTAAATAAGTTTAGAGTTTTCTATACTAATTCAATCTATAGTATTTTCTGAAATTACCTCAGAAGTGCAAGATATAAGATACCAGCTCAGGTGGTTATTTTTGAACTTTTCTAAATGGTTTGAATAGTATGAAAGTTTTAGGCATAAATGTAGTTGAAATATTTTGTGTATCAGCCAACAAATAATGCATGCTTTGACACAACCTATTTATAAATGCCCACAGAGTAGTTGACTTATGCACTACAACGAAGCAAAAATTTTATAGATATAAGTTTAAATGCAAAGTTTAGCATTTTGCATTGGTAAGAACGTTTAAAAAAAAAAATCAAATCACATCACTTTGTCATGACGTTTTAAACTTCTGATATTTTAGATAGATGACAAAATATTATTCTCTGATATTTTTGGATATGACAAAATACATCCTGATGTCGTTCGTGTAAATTTTATCAGTAAACAACCCATAATAAGTTTTTTTTTTTAGATTACTAATGCCAAGTTTGTTTGGTCAAGAAGAATCATTAATTAGCCACAGTAAACCAGAAATGTCTTTAGCAGAAAAAGATCTTCAAATGGCTGATCAGTTTTTGAAAAAAGAAGAAGAAGAAAGAAAGTTTCCAATTCCTTCCACTGTTATTAAAGGAAATGACGAAGAGGCAATTAAATCCGGACAATTAAAAGAACTCATTGAAAAGAAAGAGCGTACAGCTCTTGAAAACCTAAGCAACAAAGAAAAGTACGATCTTGAAAAAACCTTATCTTCCGATATTCAAAAATTACAATCATCATTTGATAAAGATCATACAGTTTTGCTTCCGTCAATAAGACTCGATAAAGATCCACCTAACCTTTTGGCAGCAAGTGATCTCAATGTCGGTGACATAAGAGATTTATTGAAGATAACTAAGCTAGCAGAAAAATCTGCAAGCAAAAAGCACGGTTTACTTAAGCCTACCTTAACTCGTTCACAAGCGCGCAAGGTGTTAGAAAAAGGGGGTGTTCAACAGCTGTTGAAATATCTAATTTTATCGGGTACATCTCCGTCGACTATTGCTGCACTGCGAGAAAAAAATTTGCATAAGAAAATTTTGCCTGAATTAAAATTCAGTGATCAAGCTAAAGAAGAGTCTAATGTAAATGTCAAAGACACTGAAGAACTTAGAAAAGTAAACGAACAATGGGATAGGCGTTACAAAGGATTACAAAAAACAATTGATCACAAAGCTAAAAATCCCTTACCCAAATTCGGTAGAAAAAAAAGGTCAGAAAAAAAACGAAAAAAACGAGATAGGTTATAAAATCTTAAATACGAAACTAATAGCAACTAACATTTTTTATTAAATTGTTTTATAACTTTAGAAAGTGAAAATTTTTTTGAAAATTCTCAATTTTTTTAGCATAAAAACATGCACATTTATTTTTAAGAACAACCTCTAAAAATTTTATTTTTAAGAACAACACAAAAATCTTATTATTAAGAACGACACAGATTTTTTTTTTTAAGAAAAACGAAAACGGTGACTTAATCGATTTTATTGAATAAAAATAACAAAAAGAATTTTGGATAATTCGCTTTACGATTAGTAGGAGACAATTGCGTTTTGAGAGAAACAAAAAGAATCAATAATAATGATTTAAGAAATAAAATCTTTATTTTGTTCTTATATGCCGTATACTTATGTCCATTAAATATTAAAACTTATAAGAAGTCACTTAGAAAGTGACTTTTCATTAGTTTTAAATGAACTTTAGGACCTAGAAAAGTTCCATAGTAATAAATAGATCTTTAAAGTTAAAGATTTAAAATTTTTTCTGTAAACTTATCGAAAATGGACACTCGAATTTTTTTTTGCTAATATAAGCAACCTCTAATACATAATGATTTAAGAAATAAAGTTTTACTAGTAGGGAAGAGTCGTAAGAAGTGGGACATTCAAATATATTTCTAGAATAATTTTATTATCTTTTTTACATAATGTATGTATTGTACTAAACAAGTTTTAATAAATAAAGCATCATTTTGGCCACTAATTCCATCCTCTAAGATTGACTGCAGGTTATAATAAAGTATATATTTGTTTAATTTAAGAAGAACCATTCCGTTGGGGTAAAATGGGAAAGGTATGGGTTGAAGTGGGACAAGCGAGTAATTAACAACATAATAACATAAATTATTCGTTAAAAACTATTAAAATTGTAAACTAAGTATACTTCGTCAAAATACTTGAAAAGTTTTCACAATATAATTACAAAAAAGTAATCTGGGAGAAATAGGAATCAAATAATTTTTGTCCGACTTCATCCCTCAAAAAATTGTTCTTTAGGGGTAAGTTTCAAAAATGTGGTTTTTACCACACGCAGGAAGACAAAGCGGTGTCTACTAAAAAGAGGGAAAGAAATCTCATTGTTTATATTAGTTAAGGTTGATAAGAGACCTCTTCTAATTGGAATTTTTGGAATGTTCCGCTTCTCTCCACTCTTCCCTATATAATTTAAACAAAATCATTACAATGTATATTTTGTTCTTTGTTCTTTTGTTCTTTCTAAAATTTTTGTTCTGCCTTCTGTTTACTTTTAAAAAATGAATAATTTTTTGATGTGTTTGTCTTATTGGGGAAAAAGATCAATTTTAATATACCACTTTTAAATAAAATCTCTACATTATTGTTTATGATTATTAATGAGAGTTTATGAAAATAATCTTAATACTTTATGAATTTTTTGAAAATTAAAAAAAAAAAAACTTAAATCTGATGCTAAGGCATAACAAGTAAAAACGAACAAAGTATAAAACTCAAACATAATATATCTTTTTCTCAGTTTTGCACAGGTAACATCGTTAACAATATCTAGTTCCTAAATTAAAATAAAGTTCATTGCTTACTTCATAAGTTTTTGCAACACTGAGACCAAAATTTGCAACACTGAGACCAAAATTTGAAACACTGAAACAAAAATTTAAAACACTGAGACCAAAATTTGATTTCTTCATAATAGTTTTGCTCTTTGAACTACTTTTTAATTATTCGTCATACTTAAAATTATTAAAGTTAATATAATAGACTCATTAAAATTTACCATTACTTATTTTACTTTTTTAAAAAAAGGGTTGAAAAAATAAAAAAAATTGAGCAATGTAAAGTTAGAGTCTTGATTTTAGTTCAGTCTATAAATCTAAGTGATTATTGCAAATGCTGAGAATTTTAACACAATATTTCAAACCAATCTGAAAATATCAATTTAAAGTAAGTATAAACAGTTTAATATAAGTAAAAAATTTTGAGAACTTCCTGAACTTTTTAGCCACAAATTCGTTGTCAAGCCAACCTTTAGATAACCCCCTTAACCGAACTCTTCGTTTTTAATTGGAAGTTTCTCTAGTTTCTTGATATTATCAACCCAACGATTTTGAACCATTTTTAAACCGTTAAGAGTCTTGCAGATATTTGCTAAACTAACTCTTTATGGCATAATATTGAGGCAACATACCGAAGAAAAATCTCTTTTGATGTATCTAACATTATTGTCATTGAAAAAATAATCACCTTATGTCCAGCAGATACATAGCGAGTATTTGATCAAAAAGATTTTTTAAATAGTTTATTGGTACTCATTATAACTGTTATAAATCACCAGAAAATTATATATATATATATATATATATATATATATATATATATAATTTTCTATATATATAATAATATATATAAAGTCTGGTCCGTGTCAACGTCACGGAAATTTTTTAATAATTAAAGGAAGTATCCAGAAGTTTCCAGAAGCATGCAGAAGCTTCCAGAAGTTTCCAGAAGAAGCATCTGGAAGCATCCAGTAGCATCCAGTAGCATCCAGAAGTATCCAGAAACATTCAGAAGCATTTAGACGCATCCAGAAGCTTCCAGAAGCATCGAAAAGAAGCATCTAGAATCTTCCAGAACAGGTTCACACAGGTTCATTTTACTATATAAGAGACATGTAAATCGACATGTAATTCAGTCAGTATATGGAAGTCAATCAGTCAGTATTATCAAGACAGTTTATCGAAGTGAGTTTTATCAAAGTGCTTTATCGAAGAACATCAATACAAGAAGTGAAATACAACAAGTGTTTCATTACATCAATACAGTCCACATCCAACCAAGACGTTGTGTTCCACAGAGCATTATTGTATCATCACAAGGAAAATGTAACACGGTAAGCCTTGAGAAGCGTGATTATTTATTTTTATTATTTTTATGACTTCAAGTGCAAAAATGGCTCCCGACAGTCTTGGATTGGAACTAAGAAAGAAAATTATTGGCGATTACGTAAGTGGAATGTCACAAAAAATTATTTGTGATAAATATCGCGTGAAAAAATGGACCGTACCAAGACTATGTTCCAAATATCGTTCTACGGGGAAGTTGGCAGCAGATAACAAAGGTGGAAGACCGCGTTCCACCACTTCTAGAGAGGATTCTATGATCGTCAGATCCGTCAAGAAGGATCCCTGGATATCATCAGTCGAGATACAAAAGCAATTAGAGCTGCCTGTATCGGACCGAACAATCAGACGACATGCTGTTGAAGCCGGATTGTTTTCTCGACGCCCTGCAAAGAAACCGCTGATTTCACTAAAAAACCAGAAGAAAAGGCTCCTGTTTGCTACATCTCATATTGACTGGAATGTGCAGAAATGGCGAACTGTCCTGTTCAGTGATGAATCGAAGTTCAACATCATTGGGAGCGATGGCATTTGCCGTGTACGTCGACCGGCCGGTAAACGCCTCGATTTACGTTACTGCCATAAGACCGTGAAGCATGGTGGAGGCAATGTAATGGTCTGGGGGTGTTTTTCTTCTAACGGTGTAGGTCCAATACATCGAAACGATGGAATAATGGACCGTTTCATGTATAAAAATATTCTGAAAGATGTTATGTTACCTCATGCTGAATGGAATATGCCAATAAAATGGGTTTTTCAGCAAGACAACGATCCGAAACACACTGCAAAAGTAGTCAAACAGTGGTTTCAAGACAACCACCTATCGGTGATCGATTGGCCGCCTCAATCTCCGGATCTCAACCCTAATAATGTTCGTAATAAGGATCAACTGTTTGAACAAATCCAAAAGGCCTGGGCAGCGATTCCACAAAGTTTCATTGATCACCTGATCGAATCTATGCCTCGAAGATGCATAGAAGAAACTTGAAGAACTTTGTCTCTAAACAGTTACATAGTTATTTCTCTAAATTGAAAAAATGCAGCACGTTTATATAAAGAAACTAAATTAGCATTACTCGTTTTGTCCGAAACTGTATATATTATAACTGTTATGAATCACAAGAAAATTTTATATATATATATATATATATATATATATATATATATATATATATATATATATATATATATATATATATATATATATATATATATACAGTGGCGGCGTTAGGGTAGGGCCTGGTTGGGTGATGGCCCGGGGTACCGAATATAAAGGGGCAAAATTTAGCGCAAAATCATTATATTGGTCGAGATCGGATCTCATTTTATTTATTTAATAGTACTATTATTTTACTTAAAAACTTATTATTGTCTTTTATTATTGTCTACGAACGAAAAGAAAAGTTACATAGTTGTAAGTACTTATTTATACTTGTTAAAAATATACCATATTAAAAAAAAAGTCAAGAAAACTCTACAAATAAATTTTACGAGTTAAACTAAAAACATTAAATTAGTAATTAACCAATCGATGTTGAGTTTTTAACACTAATAGGGGTCATAAACCATTAAGCGTTGCGCTGCAATTACGCAATTAAAAAATTCTCTTGCTCAAATAGCGTTTTAACGAAGTTTAATTGTGGTAATATATGTTTAAATATATTTGGATTTACAGAGATGTACTTAATTTTTTGCAAAATGTCTGAATACGTTGATCTTATTAAAAGAAAACCATTTGGGTCAGAATATAGAAAACGGAAGGCAGAAAAAGAAAAAGAATTTCAAAAAACAAAAAAGTTTATGAATATAGAGAAATATATCACAACGAAAAATCAAGACCAGAATGTGACATCTACATCTGGAATAGCAACGAATGCATCAGTATATCAGATAGTTATTGAAGATATTGTGGACGAAGTTTCTTGTAGTGATGAGATAAGTTGCGCTAAAACTACAATTTCTATTTGCGATGGCGATGTGCAACAAACTCCGTTGGCGATGTGCATACAAATTCCAGATGACTTAAGCACTGTTTTCATAAATATATCGGATCCAGCCTTATGAACTTCATTCGAAAAATCAAAGTTATTGATCATGTAATATCTAACTGCCAAGTACAAGCTCACATTGATAATTATCCAAAGAATGATACAGGCCGGCATTTCTCTAATTGTCATTTCACAAAAAACTTGCAAACAACGAAACAATTCAGCGTCGTTGGTTTATCTATTCCGTTTCTAAGGATCGAGTTTATTGTTTTTGTTGCCGGCTATTTGATAGTAAATCAACGTCGAGTTTAGTATCTGAAGGATATAACAACTGGAAACACTTGTCAGAAATGTTAAAAATTCATGAGAATAGCATTTCTCATAAGAAGTTTTACCTTTCATTGATCGACACTGAACTACGATCAAAAACAGAGAAAACAATAGACTGCCAAGAGCAACATTTGATTTGAAAAGAAACAACAAGATGGAATAATGTTTTGTCTAGATTGATGCATATTACACTTTATTTTGTTGAAAACAATATGGCGTTCAGAGGTACGTCCGATAAACTATATACGCCTAACAATGGAAAGTTCTTGGGCTCAGTGCAACTTTTAGCCAAATTTGATCCAGTTATGCTGGAGCGCTTGCGGTTAGCTACGAAAGGTAATGTTTCAGACCACTACTGCGGAATAGATATACATAATGAATTAATAGAGCTGATAGGTACAAAATGAAGTCAGAGATTGTATCGCGCACAAAGAAACCGAAATATTATTCCATTATAGTTGACTGTACTCAGGACATTACTCATTTAGAGCAACTTTCACTGACAATACGATTTGTTGATTTTCATCAAATGACGATAACATATCAGTGAAAGAACATTTCATAGAATTTTTGTCTGTCAATGAGTCAACTGGTGAAAGACTCACTAATGTTGTTATAGATGTTTTAAATAAATACGGACTGGAATTGAACAATTGTAGGGGTCAGGATTATGACAACGGGGCGAACATGAATAGAAAAAATATTGGGGTTCAAAGGAGAATTTTGGAAACAAATCTCTTAGCTGTTTATGCACCGTATGCCATTTATACATTTTCATATATTCGTATGGAATATATGAAAATGTATAAATGAATAATATTAAATTGTGTTAAATAGTGTTTACAAATTATATATTTTTTGCTTTATAGAGAATTCTGATGCATTTAGCAATTTTATTGTAGGTATTATCAATATGATTTATCCAAGATTTTCATCAATATATACTCCGATTTTTTCCATAATTTTTTCTCTTTTTATTACTATACTATCAGTTAAAATGGTCTGGCAATTTCTGTTTTTTGGGGGCAGTTTATGTTTTTTAAAAAACATTTAGTTTTTTCTATATTAAGAGATAAGGTATTTTATACCAAACAGCAACATTTTTAAATTCATTTGTCGTATTAGTAAAAAGTATATTAATATCTTTAAGAGACAAAAACAAACTTGTATGATCTGCAAAACTTATTGTTGTTAAGTTTGATGATTTAAGATCATTTATATATTTATAAAAATGAGTGGACCAAGTATGGATCCTTGTGGAACCCCACATGTTATAATCATTAATAGGTGAGATACAGAAACTTTATTTTAAACAAACTGTTTTCGGTTAGTAAGATAACTTTTGAACCACAACAGGGTTTTATCTTTTATACCATAAGGCATTAGTTTTTTTTAACAGGAGTTGATGATTGACGGTATCAAGTGCTTTAGACAAATCAATGAACACTTCTAGTGTAAAACAAGAGTTTTAAAAGAGTCAGTTATTTTGCGCGTAAGTTGAAAAATGGCATGCTCGGTTGAATTATTATTTTTAAATCCCAAATGGTTTTTGTATGAAAACCAATGAAATACATTTTCAATATGATAAGAGGAGGTTTGGTTATACATTATTCTTTTTAAAAGTTTTGAAAAAACTGGATGAACTGAAATTTGGCGATAATTTGTTATATTTGTACCCTGTCTTAAAGATTGGAATTAGTTTTGCAATTTTTAGTTTCTGGAAAATAACCTTGTGCAATAGATGCTCTGCAGATTTCATAAAAATTATCTTTTATAACATCGTAGGAATCAACTCACAATATCATCATACTCAGTTACTTTATTTCGTTTTAATGACTTAAAAGTAACTTCGTTGAACAAACGTGCTTAAATTTTTTAATACAATTCAAGCACGGCTTTAAAATGAGACTATTATGAACCTTCTAGTACATTTCTTTGGAAAGATGACTTAACATTAACTCTAGTCCAAAAACTTATTCATAATATGTTCAAAGTAATTAAGACACAGCAAAAATGAGTTTGATTTTCAAAAAATTATGCAAGTTTTCCAGACAAAAACTTATAAATCCTTTCTTAATCATGAACATTAAGAAAGGATTTATGGACATTTGAAATGAAAAAGAAGTAGCAAGTTTATGAAAAAGAAATTTATGAAATAAAAAAGATGTAGCAAATTTATACTTTTCTGGTCGATATTAAACTTTAAATGATGTTTTTTATAAATATAGTTTTTATTTTGCTTTTTTCTTAAGGTTTTCTTTTAATGACTTAAAAGCAACTTCAAATTCATTAAAAGTTAACTCAGTAAAATTTAGATTAGAATTTATTGGTGTTTCAAACTCATCAACTGATTTATTTTGTATGGAAATGTATGGAAAACTATAGCTTAATTTTGGTTTGATTGTTGTGAAAACCTTGTTTAATTCAAATACAATATTATTTAAGTCATTTATTAATTTGTCGTCAATTTTTATAAAATTTAGTAGCGAACTTTTATTTGGTTTAAGTTTTCCAGACATCTTCTTTAAGATTTGCTAGACGCGTTTTGAGTTATGCTTATATTTATTAAGCAAGTTTGGGTAGTAACTTTTTTTTGCATTTGCGAAGCTTTTTAAATAAGTTTTTATAAGTTTTAGAATTTTATTTATGTTTTTCTGATTTCGATTTTAAGTATTTAATGCATAGCTTCTGCCTAATTTTTGACAATTTTTAAAGACCTCTTGTAAACCAAGGAGATGATATTCCTTTGTCGTTTAAGACTTTTTCACCTAAAAGAAAATTAAAATCATTCACTTTGTAAAATGTTAAAAAAAAAATTTGTTGTTGATTGTGTTAATATTATCATTAAAGTTAATATAGTCCCGATCTATAAGCGATAATTGTTTTCTGAAAGAATTTAAATTATTATTTTTGATTAGTCATTTTTTATTAAAAACTTTCCGTGCTTTTCTTTTTTTATTCACAAAATATTAGGAAATTATCGGAAACATCGGTTTTTATGATTACCTTTTTTACTTATTAAAAAAATCGGTTGTTAAAAGTGTTATCAATTAATGATGATGAGTGGCTTGTGATTCTTGTTGGTTGAATAATTATTGGGTATTGAATAATTAATAAGGTATTTTTCCAGTTTCGAATAAACCATTAACAAATTTTCTCGAACTTTTGTTTTCATAATAATCAAAGGAGTTTATGTTAAAATTTATATGAAATTAAGTACATATGAAATTACAAACTTTGGGATAAAGAAATTTATGAATTATTATGATAAATGTTCCAAAACCAGACTATTTCGTCTGTGGAGGAAAAATTGATTTTAAATAAGAAATTTTCTTACGGACAAACATAAAATTCAAATCTAAAGCATGTTTTACAAAAAATAACAAAAAGTTGTTTCAAAACAAAAAATACGTTATTGTTAAGTTTTATTAAACAAAAAACTAACAGAGTATGTGCAATTTAATGAACTCTTAACATAACATTCTATTTTTAATGAATTAAAAATGAACTTTAAATAATCATAAAACAAAAAATGAATATCATTTCGTCCAAAAGTTTCAGAAGGAAGTTAAAATAAAAAAAAACACGAATTTTTGGAGTGTTTAATTAAATACCAATGTTTTGATGAAAGTTATTTGCATCATGATTTAACAATCCACTTATTATAAAATAATGAAATTATTCAAAGTAATCTTATGTTGACTACTTGATGGTTAAGGATATAGAGAAGCAATTTTATCTTAACCTCTCCTTCCGATTGGCAGAACCTTTTTGAAAATATTAGTTGGCGCTCAAAGATCTTTGAAGCCAATTTGATTTTTATCCGCAAGTATTTATCCACGCACTTCAATGCTAATGGATGTGTTTTTAGCTGCTATAGTAAAAAGGAAAAAAAATTAATTAACAAAATATTTTATACTTTCATAATAATGAGATTGAAAATGAGTGAACATGCTCGCATTTGGTTACTTATATTTTTAAATATTTTTTACAAAAAACCACCAAAGCCATATCTTTTAACTCTAATAAAAGAAATCTTTTTCAAACTCTAATTTGTTACAGTTTTTCTTATATAATATTACATCTGCTTTTATCATTTCTGTAAACTACTAAAAAGCTAAAAAATATTCCCTGAAATATATTACGTTCTGTGAACTTGTTAAAGTATAAAGCAGTTAGAGCCCTTGCTTTATTTTAATAGAAGATTTATGCAAATTAAATTAGATTTTAAAATTTTTATAAATATATATTTGAAAGTATTTGGTAATCTAAATAATTTTCAAACAAAGTGAAAATAACGGGTTATGAATAAGTTTTTGGACTAGAATAAAAGCCTTATAGGAAAAAACTTTTATTTAAAACACAAAAACTAAAAATAATAATTAAAAAATGTCTTTTTTTAGTATTTAAAGAGAAAAAGTAAGTTAAACACCGTGTCTTCTTATATGGTCAAGTCTTTTCCTAAGACACAAAATATGGTTTTGTACAAGTTCAAGATCCATTTTGCCAAAACAGTAGATAATTCTAGATTTCAACTCATCAAGATTCTTTTCTGTCCAATCGCCTTCATAAACTTTATTTTTTAAGTTCCCCCAAAAGTCTTCTATTAGCCATGCTTTAGGGACATTTGCAGGATTGATTAATCTTGGTATAAGATTAATTTTTTGCTTCTTTAGGTAATTACCGTTTTTTTTTGCATGATGAGCAGATGCCAAGTTTGGCCAATACTTTGCCAAGTACTGTCCTGTACTATAAAATTTACTATAAAAGGTACCAAATACTCTTTAATAATAGTTTCGAGGTAGACTGTTTGGTTCACTGCCATTCCTGAAGGAATTAAAAACTACTTTGATACACCTTTTGGTAAAATTCAAAGCCAAACCAATAATTTTTTTTCTTTTTTGACTATAAAATCAAACTTTACATGCGAGGGAGTCTGATTAATATCACTTGAATAAAAACTAGAGTTGCCAGGCTGTGACGAATTAGTTAAGGTAAAAAAACGATTCATTATCTATAACAAAATCGATATTTTTATATTCTTTTTACATATTTCGAAACTTTGGGCTCACTTGCTTCTTCTGATTTTCAGTTAGAAGTGTTCTCTTTTTTTTTTTTACAATATTTAATCTTAGTTATTTTATACAAAATCTTTGAAACGTAACTTTAATGATAATAGCTGATTTTTAAGAACCATTGCGTGATAATATGCTGTTTTCGCAAAGGGTACCAATTATCATTTTGGTGGCAGTTGCTTTCATTCTTAGCCTGATTCAACAAATAACGCTCATTTAAGATCTACAAGTGATTCAAACTTCTCAGCGGACTGAGGCGTTCGTGAGACGTCTATACAAAGTTTAATAAACGTCACGATTTCGTTGAACGTCCTTAAGACGTCCCAACGGACGTTCAATATCCGCTGCGTTATTATTTTCTCTTCATTATATAAACAAAGCAAGGTTATTACTGCAAGTATTTTTGGATCAAATACCGTCAACAGTACAAATACCTCTGTGTCAAGTGAGTATACAACAAGGATTGTTTCAGTGTCATTTCGTGCAATATCGTGCAATTTAAAAGAAATTTGTCTATAGCTTGATATAGAAATAGAGTATAAATGTGTAAAACAAAGATGGGACTATCTCCTAAAATATTTCATTCCTATTTTGAAAAAGTTGTGCATAAATACCCGAAAAAATTTTCAAATAATAATTACATTGTTCCTAAATAATATTTAGGGACAGTGTAGTTATTATCTGAAAATTTTGTCGGGTATTAATGCACTACTTTTTCAAAATAGGACTGAAATATTTTAGGCGATAGTCCCATCTTTGTTTTATACATTTATACATTATTTCTGTTTATGCTTATACTTTATATACTATTTATACTATACTTTCTTTTTATACTTTATATCAAACCTTATTTAGTAAATATAATTGAAAACAAATTACATATTCAATTCAAAATCGTGAATCTTATTTGTGGGAAAAGTTTCCTATTATTGCAAATACGAAATAAGTTAGTATATAACAGTTTGAAAATGTATCGAAACAGGTGTTATTACTTATGGAGTTTAACATATCCGATTTTGAATGCTTCTTTTAAACTAAAATTCAATTATATAAAATATGTCACAGAATGTATCACCTTTTTTTCATTAATTCAGCTATGGTGTTTCCTCTAATCTTAAAAACTATTGCTGAAATCTAATCTGAATTCTTGAATATTTTTTTTTTTAACTATCAATGAACTGTTATTTATTTTACTTTTATACAAATTGGTTTTAAAATAATCATCTTTATTACGGTTTTTGTAAATTAAGTACTCATATTTTTAATTTTTCGTTCTTTATTTAAATATTATATTATCATAAACTGATATTTATTTTATTTTTATATTTTTCAATATATAAGTTTATAGCGTACGTATATAATACGGCTCTTGTAAATACGCGCTCTTTAATTAATATATTTATTTTTTGTTTATCTTTTTTTTCTTTTCTTTCTTTTTCTTGTTTACATGATTATTACTCTTAACATGAATGTTGTTCTTGAAGTGTTTCTTTTACTAATTATTATTTATTTTACATTTAAAATTTTCAATAAATTATTTGTAAAGTCTAAATATATTATACGATTATTGCAATACGTACGATTGGGGCTCGGTGATGAGACAAAATAATGTCTTCTACTTGCCCCGTCAGTGTTTTTATTTATAAACTTTTAAATTGTAAAAGTTATTAAATGGCGAAAATAAACAAACAAGCTTAAATAAGGGATTGGTTCCTCCTTTAAAAATAGTTGTAATGCGGGCAGTTTTTGAATTATCAGGAACAATACTTGATTTTAAAGAAAGTTTAAATATATGAAATAACGATGGCTCAATGACATCAAATACAACATTGACACTAATTTTATCAAAACTTGCGTTTTTATTTTTTAAGGCTGTTAAAAGCATCTCGCAATTCGCAAATTGTATGATTAATTTTGTCCATTTTTGTACTGAACCTTTTAAAATAAGAATTAAAACTTGATACGCTCAGCGGAATTGTTTCAGCTAAATTTGGCTCAATATTAACAAAGAAGCTGGCAAGTATCTCAGCAATGCACTACGGCACAGCGGGACAGAGTGCGCCAAAATACCAAAAAATCAATGTCGGCATTGCACGGTGAAAATTTGTCATAATGGTGAAGACATGCTCATTAGAGGAAATATCTAGTTCAAAAAACATTAGATAATAATTTAAGGGCAATTTTAAGCGATTATTTACACGTTAATTTGACATGCGTTCCAAAATGCTATTTTGCATTTTTTATTTATCAACCTTCTTACGCTACTATTGTTTTAAATTAACTTTATTGACTTTCATTTTAAAAATATATTAGTTTAATTAACAATGTTTTTTTTGCTCAGGCTTTTAAAAACAATTTAACGTAAGCGTAATTATTATTTTTTATGCATCGAAAACAGACAGTTTTCGATATTTTTTTTGCTACTACCTTTACTATTAGGTATCAGATAAACTATCCTCCAATATCCACCAAACATTTGACTATGTAAATCTCGTGCTAAATGCATGTAAATATCCATGCTACTTTTTGCAATAAAAAAGTTATAACAAAAGATTGGTTTTCGGTTAATGGTCAGTTGATGAGAAATACTGAACATGTAAAAAAGATGTTTTTTACACAAAGAATACCTACAAAATCTTTCATTAATGTTATAATATATAAGTTCTGTAAATTTAAATCTAAAAAATTTACTTTATGACAAATACATGCATTGGAAAGTAATATTTTTAATGCTTACACTCATAAAAGTCTTGTCCATTAAAAATATTTCAAATTTTTTACCAAAATTTAATTTTTTTAATATGTTTTTTTTTTATCATATAATTACATGTTTATTACTTTATTTATGCATTTTATATATAAAAATAGCTATTCTAATAAAAAAAACTACGAAAATAATTGTGGCACAAAAAACTCGATTTTGTACCACTGTGTATGGGACAAAAGTATACAAATTTTGCACAAAAATATTTGTGATAATTATTTTGTTTGTTTATGCCTGTAAATGTCATTACATAAACCCCATATTAGTTTTCATCCGAATATTTGCAAAATTGGAGATTTGAAGATTGGACTTAGTCCTGACAAAGGATTTTGTGGTTTGGTCTCTTTCTGCATAACTCCATCCAATTTTCAATTTTTTGATATGTTCTCAATAAAAAGTAAATGAAAAATAGTTTAGGTTTTTTATTATAGCATTACAAATTATATTATACGATATTATAAGTAGGTAGATATTGCAGTTATTTAATAATTAACAAATATGCAAAATTTACTGCTAAATATCTAAGTCCATGTCTTCAAAATAGTCAATAAGAGAACCTTCATTTAAATCCATGAAATTTGATTCCTCGTTGTAGTGTCCCAATCAGCTTCTTGTTCATAATTTTTAAATAATAGGAAATTTTTGAATTTAAATTTGGTATGTATTTTTTGATAATGAATTATCAATGAGAAGATTTAATGCCTCATTTGGCGTCATCTTAATTGGTTTCTGTGTACTGATTTTACTAAGAAGCTCCTCTGCATTATAAGTATTATCGATGACTATCTTAATCAATTGTTTCAGGAATTTACATCCTTTTCTATGTGATGCTGTTTGAACAGCTTTTAGTAAAACATAAATGCAGTCTTCAGAATCTTCGGCTATTTGAGTTGCCGCCTGATTTTGCCTCCTTTTGCATAATTCTAATAATGATTTTGATGGTCTTCCTCTTTTTCTTAATGGTGATGTTGATCACAAATTTATGAATGTGATCTCAAATTGTTCAAAGTAAGTGGGATGATGGCGAATTAGATTTGTAGAATCATAATTCCTTAATCTCCAATGTCGTGAGAAATTACTTTTAAGATTATTCAAATCTTCTTTTAATGCAGTAATTCCACTTTCAGTTATTTTTTATTGTAAAATGATTCAATCTTTGTAATGCATTTTGAAAAACTAATTTCAAAATTTTCTTTAAATAACAATTTTCTAAACTCAAATTTCAACAAACTGATTGCTGCTGTTTTTTCACTATTTTCGGTCATCATTAATGACTTTAATGAAATGCGCAATAAAAATTAATTATATGATCCTTTAATAAAATTGGTTTAGATAAATTTAAGTGATAATAAATGTCACAAGATAATTTACTACTTACTCATACTAATTGACTTTTACTATGCGCGTGACTACATACGCAAACGTTACCAAGAACTCTACCCTAAACGCATAATGACTTAATTTTACTTAAAAACGAGTTATACTTAAAAAAATATTTTGTGCATGTAAGCTTTCGGAAACAATATTTAATGGAAATTATAAGATGATTACATGTATGTATTAGACGTTTTTGTAAAGCTCCATCATTCTGTTTGAAATTCTATAACTCTCAAACAGGGATTTTGAGGGGTATATAATCTTAACCTTTTTGAAACCCGGAGTATACACCTTTCATTTGGTACCAAAATAATTTATACTTTTTGATACTATAAAGAATGCGGGTCTTGTAAAGCCAAAAATATGGTAATAACCCCAAATTTCGTATCTCTAAGTAATTCTTAAAATGTTTTATACATGGAGAAATATAGATCTGATCAGTTGCTAAGAATCACATTTGTAACTATTAAAATGTGTTGTGGGAAAAGCTTCTACATGTTTGCGCAAATTTTTTGAAAGAAATATCAGAAATTTTCAATTTTTTAAATTAATAAATATCAATTTCGATAACCTACAATATCAATACCGTGAGAGATATTTTCAAAGTTCGTTTAGCTACAAATTTCTATAATCCCTAGTTAATAAAAAATCATATCTATATTGAAAATAAAAAAATTGTGATTTTTGAGATCAATTTTTATTATTTTATCACATAGTGCAACGGAAAATTTTTCATAAACTAATTTTCCATTTATCAGAAGTTTTTTTTGGCAGAATATATATATATTTTCAATTATTTTGTTAATAACATGCCATGTATTTTGAGTGTTTTCGTTTGTTTTTTCTAATAATTTTGCATAATAAATTTTTTTGAATTATTTATTTTTTTCAAAAAGATTTTTATAATTTTTGTATATTTTGGGTGGAATGCAAGAAGCGAACTTGAAATTTGAAGCCATACTTCAAGTCTAAAATTTGACTTAAATAAATGCAAAGAGCGAACTTGAAGTCTAACTTGAAAACAGGCCGTTTTCAAGTTAGAAATTTTAAGTTATACTTCAAATCTGAAGTCTGACTAAAGTATTATGCAAGAAACTATAGTATTATTATCTTCTAGATCTATACTATTACTCTATAATAAGAAACAGAAGAATCTCCGATTTAAAAAATAGTTTTTTAAAAAAATCCGATTTAAAAATCAGTTGAATACAAACCAAATATGCAAAGAAATAATAATAGGTTTTAAAAGACTTATTACTTAAGGAAGCAAGAAATACAAAACGCCTGCAAACTCACTCAAAAGGTAATAAACATGCTTGTAAGCAAAAGCTAAGTTTGACTTTTTGAAACAAGGTATTTTTTATAAGCAAAAAGTTGCTAAAGCCGAAACTTACAAAAGATTTATACTAAAATTTTCGAAGTCTTACATATGTTCTTTTATACGTAAAGTAAAAAATATATCATTGAAAAATTATTACTTCCTGGGCCCTTTTACTCATACACTGCATGTAGTCGGTAAATTTATTACGCGTAAAGGTCAAATTTATTAAGCTAGTTGGCTGATTAAATTACTTTAGAGAATCCTAAATACCTGTTTTGTTTTTTGACACCCGCTATATGTTTATATTCCGAAATCCCTTTTCAATAATTTTTTCAATAATCCAATAATTTTTTCAATAATCTAATTTCAATAATTTGACTGTGTCTTGGTTTTGAGATGTTCTGGTCTTAGTCTTTAAAGTTATGTCATGATTACATCGCATTCGAATCTAAAGCCTAGGTAAAATATAGAATATCAAATTTTAATACATAGATGAGGCATAATGGCTCAAATGGCATATTTCATTTCTAAAACAATTGATGAAATGATGATTAACGTGAGCATACAAAAAAAAAAAAAAATAAATAAAAAGTGGTTTTTGATCAAAAGGAAACACTCCCACCTCAAACAAAGATAATTGAGGAGCACATCTGCAAAACGCGCTAAGTCACAAAATAAAAAAATTTTGATTTAATTTTCGATTTCCAGATTCTATATACTGAAAGCTACCATGAATTATTTTATTTTTTTAATTGTCTCACAAACTAGAACTATTTAACTGCAACTTTCTCAGATTGCTATAAAATTTGAAGCATGTTATCTGAAAGCGATTTTAAATTAATTTTTAGTATTCGTGGATTTTTTTAATTTTCTTTAGCGACGCTAAACTTCCTCTTTTAAAACTTCTTAAAATTTATTTTAAAATTTCTCCTGCTTTAGAAACGTTCTATGACAGAAGAAAATATTATCTGTCAATTTCATAAAACGCGTTTTGTAAGGATTCTTCGGTCTCAATCGAGTTCAACGACGTATCATTTGTTAAATTACTCTCTAATACTTCGGAGTGGTCTATTGTATCGTGTAGCAAAATTCCGACAACATCGTTTCTATTTGAAATTTCAAATCGAAACTGACGTTCTTGCTCCAAAGCATCTTCAAGTTTCCACCACTAAATTGAAAATAATAATAAATGCTAATAAAAAAATTTAAACATCGACACATGTCAACTGTAATTATGTTTTATTATTTTCATGTTATCATATTTTTTTAAATTAGAAATGTTCAGTGTTGTTGATTCTTGGCGTTAAGGCCAAAAAATAAGTCCTTGGCCTCATTGGCTTTGAAAACTTTAGCCTTTCGCTTTTTCTTTTGAATTTAAAACTTTCTTGGACGTTTCATAAACAATCTTTTTTATTAATTTCATCCGCCTTTTTTGCATAAACAAAATATTTTCAAAATTGTTACTCTTTGTTTCTTTTATATTATATTTCCAACATAATTCTATCACTGGCAGCATCACTACCAGAGGCCTAACATTGCAAAATGGCCTTGACATTGCAACATTTGTCCTTGATCTAGCAATATTTGTCTTTGGTTTTAACCGTTGTCTTGACTTTGCGACACGTGGCCTAGTCTGTGCAATATTTGGCATTGTTAACAACCACTTGACTTAAAACGACAAGTTAAAGATTGTTATTTTTTAAAAATAATATTAAACGTGCAAAAAGACGACTGTTGCAACTGGAGAAAAAATATTTTTAAGGTTTTAAATTATTTTATATAAATACAATAGTTCCTTTGCGCAAAAATTCGTTATAAAAATTAATTTTAAACAATTTGCTTAAAACCACGGCTTACTACATAACAGGCCTTGCCATCGCGCGGCTTGCGTAAAAAACCGGAGGCAAGATTAAAAATATTACTTCGCAGTAATTTACATTTTCAGTTAGGTGATTTTCGCATGAATATTTGTATGATATACCCACTAAGAGTAATTTATAAAAAGTTAAAAGATGAATTATTTATTCTTTTTTTTTTTTTAATTTTGTTTATAACTAACATTGTAATATAACTAACAAATAACATTTATAACAATTTTAAATGAACTTAAATGTATCTAAAACTAATTATGTTTAAACAATTTAGTTAGTATATATAGATTTAATTTTGCTATAATTTAATATTGGCATTTACCACAAAATTTAATACTGGGTTTTTTAAGTATTAAAAATAAATTTTTGAGAAAAAAGAGATAAAATCTTTAGAGAATAAAATGTAAATACAAGCTTTCTAGATATTTTGCTAAACACTATTTTACAGTTTTTATTAAAAACATTGCAAACATTTTACTTTGTACTGAGTTTTATCAACTTTTGCTTCGGCTCCTTGTGTGAACGAGGTGAATAGGGGTGGATTTCAAGAACTTGTTGAACGGAAATAAAATAAGTTCCTCCTGAGCCTTGTCTTAAATTTCCAAAGAGCTTTTCTAATGGATCTGTTGTAAAGTTGCCTAATAATACATACTGATGAGTTGTATCAAAAGATATTTTGACAACTGAACCAAACCATAACAGGTCTGAGCTACACAATTAGCAGTGTCTCTTGTTAGTAATTTGACTCTTTTGCAGAAAGTTTACTTAAACTGTCCTCATTAGCAGAAGCGATAGCAGCTTGATTAAAATCTTTCAAACAAATGTCTGCATATGGATTGTGAACATTACAAATTTTCCAAAATTCAACGACTTTAGAGATGAAAATAATCGTCCCTTCATTTTCATGCAGGTCTGAATGACTTTTTAATGCTGATAATGTTTCATCGCAAAACACTTGCAGACAAGTGAAAACTTTTTATCTTTCAATTGGCTTTGGATAAACAGAAACTTCTGTTAATTTAGACATTTTAACAATGTTTTTTGTTTCAAGCTTTTACAATTTAATAATTTCAACCCATCGTGCTATTTTTTTTTCTCCATCAATATAAAATTCAAGTTCTTGAGTTTTTTCTGTGATCCAGTTATTACGTATACTTTTTAATAAATGAACATAATCAAATAAAAGAAAAATATTGTCTTAAGTACACCATGTTTCCTTTTTTTCAAAAAAGTTATAAAAGTTCTGATTGACTCTGTTACCATCAGAAACAATAGCAACAACGTTGCCCCCATTATTTTTAATTGCATCAAAAATCAGGGTTGTCTGTTCAAAAAGAAACTCAGCATCAAGTTCTCTGACTGGTAACATTTTTTTAAGAAATTTTGGTCCATTAAACAATGTTACAACCAAAAAGCTCAGTACTGTACTGTGCTTTTTGGTTGTACTCAGTACTGTGTTTGCTAATAGATGAGGTTTGTTAACTGATTTACCAAATACTATGCCACCATGATACTGCAACATTGGTTTAACATAAACCTCATCAAGAAGTAAAATGCATGTTTTTTGTCTATCATCTCTAAGATAGAGAAAATATGTCTGATATAAGTGGCATCATCTAAAGATTTACATTAAGATGTAATTCTTCCTAAAGTATGTAAACTTCTCTGATGCAATTGTAGGCTGATCCTGAAAGAGAAAAATACTCAAATGCTCGCACAATTGTTTCAATTGGATACTTTTTTTTCCCCAATACATAATTTATTCATTGACAAAATTTGTTGATATATGACTTCTTTTTTGGGTGCTATTTCACAACAATTTAAAAATCTTAATGGTTCTTGGATATGAGAAAATTTGTTCATAAAATAAACTCGGTTAGATGATAAAGTCATAACCCTAATTTTAACTCCACAATGAAATGCTTCAAAAGTGAGATCTTTATTTATGCAAAGAAGAAGTCTAGGAATAGCACTTTTCTTTAAAAAGTATGAAGACTGAATATATAATATATCATTGCATAAATAATTAATAATAGCAAAATTAAATTCATTAGTTTTTAACTTTTCATATCAAACATTAATACTTTTTATTTTTTCTTGTGAATTAAATATTACTAACTCATCCTCTTCTTGCCAGCGAATACTATGAAGACTTTTTCATGTTTTATAAGTGGCATGGGTACAGTAGGAACTAAGCTTGGCTTTATGCAATCAAATACTGATGGAGCACCACGAGGTCTCAGCTTCCCATAATCAGTAACAGTTGAATAATTTTTTTGCCAATGTCTTTCACATACTACGGTGTTATTAGTATCAGGAACATTATCTCTTGGTATTATAACAATCCAACATTTCGTTCTTCAAAGTTAGATAAAATAATGACGGGTGTTTGGTTATTATAAACTTTATGCAATTATTAAATTTATATATATTCAACTTAAACTAATTTTATCAAATAAAATTTTAAATGAAAATTATTTTGTTAATTTTATAATAATTATTTATTAATGTTATATAATTATCATTGTTACAAAAAAACCACCCCCATATTTATTTTGTAAAACTGCTTTCTAGTTTTTCAAATATAAAACTATCTTGCCTCCAGTTTTTATGCAAGCCACGCGTTGACAAGGCCTGTAATATAGTAAGCCATGCTTAAAACTAATTTTTAAAAACTCGCCGAAAATTTCCTTTCCGAAAAAACCTTCACGCTATTTAAAAACTAATTTAAATATTTATATGTTTTCGTATTTAACGAAGTATTTTTTACAATGTCTGTTTACAATGCATGCACTATTAACCAGGGTTTGACCTAACTTTGCACATTATTAGACACAAAATTAAGTTTCTTTGTATGTACGCAATTTTTTCATTCAGCAAGTATTCTTTTTTTTTTCAAAATGAAAACTAAAAAAGTACACTTCAGAAGCCCCCCCCAAAAAGTCTAATTGAGATAAGTTGTAAATTTCCCCAGCTTTAAAATTTTTTTATGCTCCTTAATGTAAAACAAATAATTATCCTCTTCATAGAAAATATTTTCTTGTGCATCAGACAATTTCCATGTTTTTAGTATTTTTACCATTGGCTTCCTTGACGATTGTAATTTGCCCAGGAAGAAGCCCACCTTCATAAATAAACACAACAAACTCATTTTTCTCTTTTTGCACACACGTCCAACTTTCTGATTTGATTTCTCATTCTTTTTACTGTTTAGTTTGTTTTCAATGTTACTTAATGATTTAAGGATGTTATCACCACACCCTATTTAAACCTCACATTAGAAATTCGATTTTAATACTATATTATATTACATAACTTTAATACTATATTATATTACATGACTTTTACATTACTTTAGTACTTTATTATTATCTATTATTACAATTATTATTTACTTTACTATTTTTTACTTTTATTTATGCGTTTATTATGCTCATTTTTTTCTTTGCAAGGCAACATCATCAAATTTTTCTCTCTCATCAGATTTTTCTAAAACTTCTATGTTATACAAATACCTGCTAGAAAAGAAATTTCATTTTTTCATTTATTATTTTCACCAGATTGTAAAAATTTATAATCTATACTATCTTGTAAAAAAATCTTAATACTGTATTTTAGCTGTAGCGAAAAGATAGTATTAAGATTTATGATGTTTTTTGAGTTTATTGACATTTACTGGATGCACTTTTTAAAACTTGATTGTAAATTGTCTGTCTGATTTGGCTCCACATCAATCAATAACTTATTAAATTTACTGGACGCACTTTTTAAAACCTGATTGTAAATTGTTTGTCTGATTTGGCTCCACAGCAATCAATAACTTATTAAAAGAAAATGTTGTTTGTTGATACATCTATCAACAAACAACATTTTCTTTTAATAAGTTATTGATCTTTGTGTATCCAGCAGGAAAATCTTTGTAGTGAGAGATATAAAAAGTCACATTACTTAATAATACACATATGTATTATTTTATCATGTTTTATAGGCAAACAAACTTTATTTCATTTTCTTCACAGGTATTAACTACTTTTGGATAGATATAAGAGGTGTCAAGTTTCAAATCATTTTTTGACTAACAATATATTTAGTAACGTTTAGTGTCAGGGTTTTACATTAACGTACTCAAGATATTTATGTTATCTGTTAATAGTTTTTGTTGCTTTTTTATGTCGAAATAGTACTATTTGTGTTGAAATAGTGTTACTTGTGTTAACATAGTATAACTTGTATTGACACAGTATTACTTGTATTGACATAGTTGTATTGACATATTTGTGTTGATATAGCATAAGTAATGACTTATTATTTATTATTAGCATAAGTAATGACTTACTATTACTTGTTTTGAAAGAAACCCTGTTAAAGTGATTGTTTTACAAAACTTTTGTATCAAAATAAGAATCGTCTCTTGACATGTGGAGAATCTTTAACAGTATCTATAATAAGGGGAAATCTGTTATTCTACCTCTCTTGCATGGTTCAGATTTTGTCAACTCACCTAAAGAAAAAGCTGAATTATTTGCTAAGAACTTTTCATCAATATCATCTCTTAATTCCACTAGTTGCATTCTACCTGATATAGCCGACAAACAGGTTGATCCATAGTTTGACATTCGTATCACTCCAGCTTCTATATCTAAAGTGATTTCCTGCTTAGACTCTTCTACAGCTTGTGGTCTGGACAACATACCTGTTATAGTCTTGTAGAAGTGTTCTCCGGAGCTGTTGTCTATATTTTCAAAACTATTTAAAAAGTGATTATTGGAGTCTTGTTTTCCAGCCTGGTGAAAAGCAGCATCTGTTATCCCTATTTTCAAAAATTCTGGAGAGTGATCTGACTCATCTAACTACTGTCCCATTAGTCTTCTTCCTATCATAAGCAAGGTTTTTGAATCTTTATTTAACAAACACTTAATCTCTAATCTTAAATCTAATAACTTACTTTCTGATCATCAATATGTAAGTCAATCTTCTTGTTCAACAGCTAATTTGCTAACAGTAATAACTAATAGGTTTTATCGTGCATTAGATAGATGTAGAAAGGTTACAGCCATTGCTCTTGACATTTAGAAAACTCTTGATAAAGTTTGGCTGGTCTTCTCCATAAGTATTTTTCATACGGTGTATCAGGTAACATCTTTAAGATGATTGAATCCTTTCTAACCAATCGTAGTATAAAAGTTATCCTCGTTGGATAGCACTCATCTTCATATCCTGTAACTTCAAGAGTTCCTCAAGGTTTTATCCATAGCCATATACTCTTTTTAATTTACATTAACAATCTTCCAGAAATTCTCACATCTAAGGTGGCATTGTTCGCAGATGATACTATCATTTATTCTTGTCTTGATAAGAAGCCAACACTCTCTGATTGCTTGGTGGGGGCATTTGAGCTTGAAAAAGATCTCACTTCTGCTACATCTTGAGGCACTCAGTGGCTGGTGAACTTTAACTCAGATAAAACTCAATTTTTGCAATAATCTAGATCTTCCTATATTTATGAACGGTAATGTACTTAAAAAGTACATTACCTTTCTACCCTTCATTTTCTAGGATTAACTTCCAATCTTTCTTGGAAACCATATATCAAATCTATAGTAAAATTAGCATCTGCTAAGGTTGCATTTCTTTATCGTGCTTGCCACTTTCTTACTTCGGATTTTATTCTCTATCTCTATAAATCTCAAATCCGGCCTTGTATGGAATACTGTAGCCATATCTGGGACAGATCTTCTAATGATGCTCTTTCTCTTTTAGACAAGGTGCAAAAACGCATTGTAAACATAGTTGGACCTGCTCTTGCAGCCAACCTCCAACCATTATCACATCGTCGTAATGTTGCTTCTCTTTCTCTTTTCTACAAATACTATAATGGGCACTGCTCTAAAGAGCTAGCATTTCTTGTGTTATCTACTAAAATTCATTCTCGTGTTACTTGTCATTCAATCTCATTCTTTTACTGTGACTGTTTTTAAGTGCTCCAAAAATCCTTATTCATCTGGTTTTTTCCTCGAACATCAGTTCTTTGGAATTTGCTTCCTTTATCTTGTTTTCCTGATTCATATAATTTGCAATCTTTCTACTTATCTCTCTATATATACTTATCTCTATTTCTACTATCTCTAAACTTAATTTTTTCTCTTCCAATAACTTCCAAGTCTAACAGTGGTTGCTTGCAGTTTTCTTGGAATTGAAGATGTTGAAAAAAAAAAAATTTACATTATGCTAGTTTTATCTTTAAATTAGTTGCAAAGTTTTGTGGTTGTAAGTTACAAAAATATGTAATCTTAAAAAGTTTCTGAAGTTATTTAGTGCAAAATATATGCAATATAAAACATGATTCATATACTTTCAAGTATAAATAAAAATCAAAACACCATGAAAACAAATTAAAACACCGTAAATATATATTAAAAAACCATAAAAACAAATTAAAGCACAATGACTAAATCATAACTTTATGTACATTGAAAAAATCATCAAAAAGCCATGAAAAAACTCATGGCAAAAAATTATGTACATTGAAATTAGTAAGACAAAAAAAACAAATGTTTTATGTACTTTTTTAAACAAGAGATACTGCTGTAAGCTATTTAATTGTGAGTACAGTTAACACCACTTGTGTTTAGCTAGTAAATAAAGGAAACAAATTGCAAAAAAAAAGCTTTTAAATTTAATTTGAAGAATCTTAAACTTTTTTAGAAGAGTATGCAACTGGAAATATGACCATTAGTACGGTTGTAAATATAATTGGCAAATTTTACAATGAATATCTTTACATTTGAATAAACCTGTTTTTTTGATAGATGAAATAGAAAAAACAACAAACATATCAAAACAGATATATTTTACGAGCAACCCCTTAAAATATTTTTTATTCAAAAATTTCTTAAATCTAGCATTTTTTTAATTATATACAACATATTCAGGGGGTGCCAGCAGTCATTTTCAGAAAAAGTTGTTTTTAGAACCACCGTAATATATATATATATATATATATATATATATATATATATATATATATATATATATATATATATATATATATATATATACTATACTAATACAATATATATATAATACTAAAAAATTTCAAATTTGTTTTGAGCCTTATTAACATTATCACTACAACTACAACCATAGTGTTAAACTTATAGATTATAAAACATCTTATTTTAAACTTTTGAGTTGTTTTGAAGTTGTTTTGAATGATAACAACAATTTTCTTATTTCACATAGCAGTGAGAATATAAAATACTGTAATATATGTTTTTTTTGTCTGCATATTGTTTTTATCTTGCCTGCATATTATTTTTATCTTTCAAAAACTTTACCCAAAATACAAAAATTAAAATTTAGAAATACTGAATTATTATGAGTCAATAAAAAGAACATTTTGAAAAATATACATGCTCCACGCATCATTTTGGATGACAAATTAAAAACTTTTACAACTACATCAGGTTGTGTAAAAACAAAAACATATTTAATGTTTAGTGTAAAAACCAAGAGATGTTCAATGTTTAGTGAAAAACAAAAAGGCATTGTTTAGTATAAAAACAAATGTAGTTTTTTTTACTTTATCAATGACATTTAATGTCATTGATAACTAAATAAAGTTGTCTAAAGATAAAACTTTAAGTTTATTATTATGAAACCTGAAAATCATGTAAGCAGGGTGTTAACCAGGAATAAATTTTATACAGCGTTTGACAAAATTGGGAATTTGTCAAAATATTTTCCAATCCTCCTCCTCTATATATCTTTTCACTGGTGGGCATTCGTGTAAATGAATTTCTTTTTTGATACACAAGAAAATTGAGATAACAACAAAATCAATTTTCTACAACACATTTCTAAAACACAAACGTAATAAATTCTGTTTGACGTCCTTTATAGATGAACCCTTACACCACCATGTAATAAATTGTGTCATCAAAAGAAATGTTTGAAAAATAGAAAAGGTTTTGATATAGTAACTTGAAATAGTAATACAAACTCCAAAATTTCATATTTCTAGTTCAAATGTTCTAGTTTATATATTTTATAAAAACCTTTTTTTTGTGTATTTTATATAGAATTTTAGTATAGCACTGTTATGTGTATTGTTATTAAGCATGTTTTGGAAGTTTTGGAATTTTTGGAAGTTTAAGCATGTTTTGGAAGTTTATTTCTAGGTTTATTGCTAGTTCAATTTTATAATAAATATTTTTTTTTAAATCCCATAGCAAAATTTTTTTATACATAAATCCCAAAATAAAGTTACAATTACAAAATTTCAGCAAAAACAACAACAAAAGTCATTTAATTACAAAAGAATATTGTTCGCAAGCCATTCCACACTATTGTTGCAACGAAGAGCACCAATAATTATTTTTTCATTCATAGTCATAAAATGTGATTTATTCAAACATTTAAATTTGCTTTAACGTTTTTAAAATTCAACCCAGCAGTGAATCTAGTTTTCTTGTTTTTTAAATTTCTAGCAGGTTAGTAGCAACTGGGGAAGGGAGGGGGGGAGGCAGCAAATAATTTTTCAAATAAATAATTTTGAAGTTAGTTTTTAGAAAAAAGCAAACGATTACAAATTAAGATATAAAAGAAAAAAAAGGATAAAAAAGACCTAATTTGTTAACCCTATTTTTGGCGTAAGTTCCTTTTACAAAAATTTGTGACCTACTACTATTTGACCTACCCAGTAGAATTGCCCCCTCCCCCCACAGTGGTTGATTAAGGCTTTTCGGGGCCCGGGGTTATATTTTTTGGTAAAAAAAAAAAAACTAAAAAAAAAAAAAAGTGGTCCCCAGCACTGCCCCCCCCCTCCAATTTAATTATTGTTCCTACAGGCCGGTCTAGTACCATTTTGCTGTAATAAAAAAAAAATTCTTATCATTAAACATATTTAATTTTTGTTTTAATATACGTATTTAATTTATGTTTTAAATACAAGCAAGCTGTAAAGTAAAGAAATCTATATTCCTTATTAAATAAATTTGTAATACCAATTTGTTATATTATAATTATATATTTTATATGATTATAACTTCTAATCAAAAAACACTTTTTTTTTTTTAAACTTGTATTTCAGAGGTGGTTTTTAAAAAAAGTTAGTCGAGAAATGATAATAGATAAGTAAAAAAAGGTTATAGTCAAAGCAATTACCTTATTCAGTTGATTAAACTACAAAACAAAAAGAGAAAAATAACTAAAAAATTTCCGTAATATCCAGGACTAATGACACCAGGAGGAAGAGGAAAGATGGTGAAGAGGGAGGAGGGGGTGAGGGTCGTGCTCCACCCCTCCTCCCACTTTTTTTCTAAAGGACTTTTTTTTTTTTAAAAGAAAATTCTAGATATAGAAAACTTTTTTTTTTGAAATTTACGATTGGTCTCCCCCCCCTTACCTTGAAACCTGTGTGGATGGCCATGATATCCGCATTGATCAAAATTTTTGATGTAAACATCTTCTCAATATTTTGAATAAACTTTGTTGACAAAGGACATGAAGTAGAGCTTGCAGTGAGACTTATTAATTATTCAAATTACCAGCCAAAATGTGCGAAACTTTAAGAGAAATAGCATTTTCTGGTGTTTTAACCAAACATATTTGTTTTTTAAGATTGTGCTTTATTTCTTGCTAACTTTTTTTATATAATATTTGCTGTTGTTGGAAGGCAATATAAAGAATTAATTGCAAATGAGAAATGAATTTTAAAAGCAAGTTGTCGAGAAATTCCCTAAATTCGCTGGGAAAATCCCAATTATCAAGTTTTTTCCAAGAGACTTTTTCACAGTTATGCAATGCATAGTTAGCAGCGATTTTATTTCAAGTTTTACACAATAAATTAGAATTTCTCAAGTTATTTTTCTATTAGTATTTAATAATAAATAATTTTCAGAATTATTTCTAAATTTTAATTTATGATTTAGCTAACTTTATTTGGAGAATGAGACTTTTTAATTAAGAATTTTATTTTTATGAGCATTTGGGAATACTGCATTTGATGGGAACCCAGAGGGCTATTTTATACCCTAGAAAGAGATCACAATTTAACAAATTTTATTGTCTAAGGAAAAAGAATATACCTGATGAACCCTTCTCAGATCGATTTCTCCTCGCCTAAGTCTATACCATGATACATGGCGTGTACATTTACGCTTAGATATTCTGCAAAACTTTCCTGTTTCATGAAACTCACTGTCAACAAGTGGACATCCACAAACCATATCAGAATCAATCTAAATAAGTAAAATGCTTTTACAATAATATAACAAAATCAGTAAATTGATTTCCAGTAACAATATAAGCCAATCGAGTTCATTTATCTTTTAAACAAGCTAAATTAATAAGTTTAGTAACTCTATGACATAAAAAAAGTAATATGTATTCAAATGAAGTTTATTATGAAATATATTTATAGAATTCATTAGATAAATATTTTACAAGTCATTAATTAAACTGCGCATACAGTCTACCCATAACTTGGTATGACAAAAAACAAAATCTCTCTCAAAGTTAAACAAAGGTGTTTTTTTTTAACTAGGGTATTTTTTTTAACTAGGGTGTACAATTTACTTGTTTAAGGATGAGTTTTAATTTTAAGAGATTATTACCCTATGCATAAAAAGACAAACACAAATGTATATGGGTAATTCCACGGCGGAAAATGAAAAAGTAGCCAAATTTTATTCTCTTTTTCATCAACTTTTAGCAAATGAATATTGATTTAGACACAAAGTTTATTTAAAATATACCTTTAGTATTAAAATTAATTTATTCAAGTCATTTTTATGGTTCTGAAAGTTATAGTTTTTCTCATTGTCACATGATAAAAAAAGTATCATTGTAAAATGCTATTTTAACCATAAATTTATTTGCATAATCGAAATTAATTTAGTGTGTAAATGGAGCTAACATGTTCAAATTGCTGCTGATCAGATTTTATACTTTATAAAATACGTATATTTCAAGAAAAAAATGAAAGAACCTTTGCAATTTTCATGTAACACAAGTTAACAAAAACATGATAATTTTTTCTAAGATTTAGTTAAAAAACTTAAGTTTTTTAATAATATAGCACGTCATAAACACCATATGCACCATAAAGCATATCACCCTATTTTAGTTAATTCAAAGCCCCTTCACTCCTGTCAAAAATGATCACATATACCTGGACCTCCTCTCCCTCCTGAACTGTAATAACAGTTTTTACATCAAAAATATTAAAAAAAAATTTAAATGTAAATACTTTGCAGCATTTAAAAAATTCAATTTAATGAAAATAAGGCAATACCCATAAACGTAAGAAGTATAAGTAAAAACTTCGACAAACCAAAGATTTACTTATTTAAATGACTCAAATTAATAAATTTGTAATACTAAAATAATTTTTTGAAGTTGATCTTGATCTTGTAGAAAAACTATTTTTGATTTGATAACTTTCATAAATGTTATGAAAAATCACTCAGGACAAGTGCCACCAGTTTTTTAAAATTTCCATTGTTAACTATTTTTAATGAATGAGCTCAATACTTTTGCAATTCCTTTGTTATCTAACTTTAAACTCTTAATAATAGATAAAAAATCCATGATAATAATCGCTTGGTAACATAAGTGATGTAATCTAAGTTAAATATACAGTATCAAAGAAACCAGTTTATTTTCCTAAGCCGGTTATCTCTGATAAATTTTTATATGTTTTTTAAATTGTTATAGAATTCTCAACATCTTGTGAAGGTTTCTAATACAAACCGCTTTACTGATTTGCAGAAATATGACCTAAAAGAATTTTTTTTACCTTGTTTTCCATGTAACATAAGTTAAGTAAGATTTTCAGTAATATGTTCGCCCTCTTTTAGTTAGACTCAAAACTTTTTAGCTCATTTTATTCTTTAGACTAACAGCTTTTATACAATATAGCTAAATGTTTAATTTACAGTTTAAATAGGCAAATATTTGATGTAAGTTAAAAATGGAATTGCCCATATAAAAAAAAAATGTAATGAAAATAAATATTTTATTACTTTTGTTTCTTTGAAGTGCTCAGGACACATAACTTTGAGTCGTTTGCAGTATGTACCTTGTGCATTTATATAACTGTCGCAAAACAAATTTCTGAAAAAAAAGTTACACTTTTTTAGATTTTGTAAATTAAAATCACATATTTTAAAAAATTATTTAAAAAAAATTTTGATTTCAATTTAAGTTTTTTATTTTTAAGAAAAAAAAACAAAAAAAACATTTATGAAAACAAACAGTACTCATATAATGATATAAAGAATCAACAACTTTTAACCTGAAACACTATAATTAAACATACATTTAATCAACAATTTCTTACCCAGCACTTCGCATAACAGCCCCAAATGACATTAAACATTCTACCTAAAAATATGTTGCATAACCAATTACAATACATATTTTATATTGTATTTACCTTAACAAGAACAAGAGGGCCACTACAGTTGAGAAGGCTACTCAACTATTTTTATTATTTTTTTAAATTGCTACCCCATCTTGATCTTTTAACTCCAAAACACAAGCCTTGGTGAACAATGCAAGGAGAAACAAGATGAGTGCGGTACTAGAAGGGGAATGTTTAAGATTTAACTCAAAACTTTTTGATTATGAAGTAATCACTCTACCACTATACCACTATATATATACTGTTAAGCCAAAAAGATCCGACCACTCATAAGTATTTTTTTTTCAACATCTTCACTTCCAACAAGGCTATTAGAGTTGGAAGTTATTGGAAAAGAAAAGATGAAGTTTATAGAGCAAGATAACAATTAACAGTCAACTTAAAAGATTGCAAACTGAATCAATTGCAAAATGAATCAGGAAAACAAGAGGAAGGAAGCAAATTCCAAAGAACTGATGTTCAAGGAAAAAAACTAGACAAATAAGAATTTTTGGAGCACTTAGGAACAGTCACAGTAAAAAGATGAGACTTAATTGAATGATAAGTATATGAATACAAGAATGAATTTTAGTAGGTGGCACAAGAGGCGGTAGCTCTTTAGAGCAGTGCACATTATAATATTTATAGCAAAGAGAAAGAGAAGCAACATTATGAAGATGTGATGTTTGGAGGTTGGCTGCGTTTTTTCCACCTTGTCTAAAAGAGTAAGGGCATCATTGGAAGATCTGCCCCAGATATTGCAACAGTATTCCATACAATTTGCCATATTCCATACAATTTGCTGTTCCATATGATTTATAGAGATAAAGAATAGAATCTGGAGTAAAAAAATGGCAAACACAATAAAGGAATGCAACTTTAACAGATGCAATCGATTTAACTATTTTGCAATCGATTTGAAAGTATATAATTATAATTATATATTTTACAAATATATAATTATAATTATATACTTATAATTATAGTTATATATGCTGACAATATACTAAATAAACACGCAATGATTGGCAAAATGTAAAATAATTAAAGATGCCAGTCAAGCTAGATAATCATAACTTTCAATTGATTGTAATAATTTTTTTCAAAACAAAGTATCAATCTTTTGCTTTTATGAATTGAAAGATCTATCTAAGCAATCATTTCATGACATGTTACAAAATGTTACAACTGTTATGTTACAATTGATAAATTAAAATAAAGAATTTTAGGCTTTAAATAGAGTCAGCTAATATATATTATAAATAAATTTTAAAATATTAAACAAACATAAACTCACTTTATAATAATTTCTATGAGGGAAATTATTTTAAAGCGCGTTTGAAATAAGTTTTGTGAATAAATACTATAATGAACTTGGTGCACAAAATTAAATCATATGATAAAATTAAATCAAAATTTAAACTAAATAACTAAACATCAGTTCAACCATAAGAAATTTTTACCAATGAAGACATTCTATAATTGATAACAGTACATGTTACAATTTATTTTATGACATGTTACAAAATGTACTATTTTTAAACCAGAAATAAAAGAGTAAAAATGAAAAAAAACACTCAAAATAAAAAATTTAAAAATAAGAAGCGCAGGAATCTTTATTTTCAAAACATATTGACACTTTATTTAAAGGCATTACAGGTACTGTAACATAAGTTCACTCATCAAAAGACTTATTATTTGTCATATTTAAATCTTTAGACAAACAAGATAAAGCACCAAAAAAAAAAAGCATTTTACATTGTTTTTTTTTCACCCATGAAACATCAATATACTGCAATGTGTATATGCAATATATGTAACGTTGTAACAGTAACAGTTATATGTAACAACTTCTGTTAGGGCTATTGGTTATTTAATTAATAAATATTTAAATTATTTAATTAGAAAATCAGTTACAATTATTAAATATTAAATAAAACATTACTCTTACCCGGCCACTAACTTCAAGAAAACATTACTAACAACCAGCCTCTTAGAGAAAACATTACTAACAACCAGCCTCTTAGAGAAAACATTACTAACAACCAGCCTCTTAGAGAAAACATTACTAACAACCAGCCTCTTAGAGAAAACATTACTAATAACCAGCCTCTTAGAGAAAACATTACTAATAACCAGCCTCTTAGAGAAAACATTACTAACAACCAGCCTCTTAGAGAAAACATTACTAACAACCAGCCTCTTAGAGAAAACATTACTAAACATTACCTCTTTTATACAGAAAATATTATTTTTACTCAGTGTCTCATTTAGAGAAAACAATACAAAAAAATATAAAAATAGAAACAAAAATTTAAAAATTTGTTTCTTTTACTTAATATAGTCTTAATTTAATTGAAAACTTTTTTGTGTTAAAAAATACATAATTAATAGTAAAGGTTTATTTAAATACAAAAACAAGTAAATGAAAAGAGTTCAACATTGGAACAAAAGGAATAAATATGATGTCACTCTTTTAATGTATTGCATTCTATTGCAATACATTACCCCTCCTCTCCAAATAAAAAAAGTGAAAAATGCAAAGGTAGTTATTGAAGATTATGGAGAATGTTTTACATTTTCTATAATCTTTTGAGCATGTTAAACAAACACATATGGAGGGTTAGGCTTAGAAAAATTCAGAGTTTTGTTTGTTCAATATCCTTTGAAACCTAGCCAATGTCTATTAAATTTGCTTCAACAATTAGCAAGACCAAACTCAATTAGCCAAACTTAACAACAAAAAGTCAAGACTCCGGTTTAAAAATCAACATTCTTTTGTACTCCATGAAATAATCCTTGTACTCTTTGTTACCATGTTAGGAAACAAATTTAGCCTTTTTAGCCATAACTTTAGCCATCAGTTTATAAGTTTAGCCATAAGTTTAGCCATAAGTCTAACTTTAGCCATAATTAACAATCTGCTCAAAAAACTTATGTTTGTTTAAACAAATGGCGTAAATAACAAAACACAAAATTTCAGAAAAATATCATTATTAATGATAGATCATCTAACTGAACATTTTTTTTTTAAAACAAGCCTAAAAAAAAATAAAGAAAAAATTTAAACAAATCTTGCATCTTGGACGACATACAAAAACATTAAACTGTATAATAAAAACATTATCGAACATAATTACAAAAAATAAATAAAAAAACTGCGATATATAAAGATTAATGCAACAAAAATAACATATAAACTAGTATTTAAAATATTTTTTGCAAATCAAAATTACATCTTACATATTACATCTTTTTTGCATTGATTTAACAAGAATGTTGCAAACTTTGTTTGCAACTTTTTTTTAAATGGTATCTAATTCTTGCTTTAGGTTATATGTGGATCTTATTTGTACCTTGACTAATTCTTTGTCCATCCAAGCCCAAATAGATTCAATTGGATTCAAATAGAAAGTGTGGGTAAGCGCCAAATCTTGTTGGTTTATTGGTCATGATTGCCACTATTTGTTTCAATCAATCAACATGTCCACTGATGGGACCATGCAGTTCTCTAGCGCCTCTATATATGTATGCTGATTGATTTGACTTGTATAAATGTTGCACACACCCACTCCACTAAAATTAAAGCAGCCCTATATACCAACACTCCTGCCACCACCACTGTACAACAAAGTGATTACTATACTTTTCCGATTTAAATATTTTAACAAGAACTTTGATTTTTCTATTTATTACTTTGAAGTTATTTTTATCACTAAAAACTGTTTACTTCCATTTCTCTAAAGACCACCCAGTTCTCTCCTTTCACCATCTTCATTTAGTGAGCTGGTCTCTTGCCATCAGCATAGGTATTCTAACAGATGCTTAAAAACCAATTTTTTTCCTTAGTAAAATGTTTCTAACTGTATTTGAAGAAATACGCTTTTCATGGTTTTTGTTAAACGTGTTGGTAAGTTAGCAATAACTTAACTACGGATTGACTTGACAAAGTATAAGACTATTTTTGCGCTAAGTAGTTTTTTTAACTTTTCTTATACTGCATTTTGTTGGATGTCACCTGTTGTTTTAAATGTCTTTTGACTACATCTGACGCAATTTCTTGAATTTATTTGCTATTTCTCTATTACTTATCATTTAGCCATCCTTTATACCGTTTGCCACTTTGTTGCTTTGCTTACTGTTTTTCAACCCATTTCTATCTTATCCAACCTTTTATAATAAATTGTCAAACAAACATATAAATAATAAAACAATTATGAACAACAGTTGAGTTGAGAAGAAAGTAGAAAGGAAATCAATTATAGAGTTTGTACGCCTTTTCCTTTCTAGCAATTTTTTTGGTATGTTTTCCATATTTCTTTAAAAAAAGTAAATTAATAAAAAGAGTGAACTTTCAATTGAAATGTTAGTTGTAGAAAAATATTTTTTCTGTCATATAGATATACATACATACATACATACATACATACATACATATATATATATATATATATATATATATATATATATATATATATATATATATATATATATATATATATATATATATATATATATATATATAATAAATGCACAAGAATTTTTCTTGAATGTAACTAAAATTATAGTACATACTTTGGCCCAACATTTCTCCATATGTTTAAAAGCTATCCTTGGTGCCAATGCTACTCCACATGTAACACAGTACATAGTGAGATCAAGATCAGTATCGCGCTCTTCGTCATTTTCCTATTGTAGTGAGTTTAATTATTTACTATATGTTTCTAAATTAATATTAAATCAATTTCCTAACAAAAATCAGAACCTCCTCCTCCTGTATACTCAAACCTTTGGATTTCTCCTGTAAATTTTCTAAATCATGACATAGTTTGTCCAGTTCAACAAGTTCATCTTGGCATTTCTAAAAGTAAAAAATTGATAAACAAATAACTTGTTTTGATAATTACATTGTAACCAAGGCAATAAATTAAATAGTAATATAACTTTAAAATATCTTCAGAATAATAACAAATTTAGTTTGAATATAAAAATAATCTAATATCATTATCATTATTACCATTATTCTAAATAATAAAATAATAGCTGATTTCGCAAATTGCAGAAAAATATTAAAAAAATGTTAAAAAAAATGCAAAATTTTTTTTTTCAGGGGTTGCTGAAGACCATTAAGCATTTAAAAGGTTCCTAAAAATACCAAATTTTTGAACATAGTATGTAAAAAAAGAAGTTTTTTGTACATGGATCAACATGTTAATCAATGACAAAAAACTTCTTTTTTAAAAAATTGAAAACATTAAAAAACTTAAAAAAAATTTTTTTATACGTTTTTCGAAGCAATATAAATTTTTTTGGTTCATTATTTTCTTAATATCGGTTAATCGAAAATACTTTATTAAAAGCGTGATAAGTAACACATCTTAACACAGTTTGATAATAGTAAACCTGCTTATCTACTCACAAAAATGTCTAAAATGCAGGTGAAAGACTTGCTGAAAAAAATGATTTAAGAATCTTAAAATTGTTACTCAAGATGGAATGTTAAAAATATGTTGATGAAAAAAGACCTTGCTAATAACAAATAGAGGACTGATCAGAAAATGGTTGGTGGGATCAGAATGTTCTTGAGTTTTTAAAAATTAAATTCACAAATGCCATTTTTCAGCAAGAAGGAGAACAAGATTTAGTCAAGCACTTACTGAATAGTTTAGAGAGGATTCAAGAGAGATTAGGGTTTGGGATACCCCGGCCTTTTTAGAACCGCCGAGTTCGAGCCAAGCCTACGAATATTTATCAGGTCTAATACGTTTTTTAACTCGCAATTTTAACAATAGCATGAAAAGATTTTTCATTCCCAAACCGATTTGAAAAATTGATTTGGTATATGTTATGGTAAATAAAACGACTTTTAGCCTGCTTCAACGTCTAGCATAAATATATTATTCTATACTTTATTATGATGTTTAACTACCAAATAAACTTGACATTACTTTTTAAAAATACTGTGTTAGTATTTACAAATAATTTATAATTTATAATAAAATGCATGTAAATATACTAGCAAAAATAAACTCGACTAAATTAAGATACATATAAGTGTTTAATACATACCAGAGCAATTATTTTTTACTTAAAAAATAAAACTTTAAAAAAACTAATGCACTCAATGAATTGTCCAATAATCTAGAACAAATTCTTGTACAAAAGTTAGATGCTACAGAAAATGTTTGTTCAGAACTTGTTAATGTTGGTTTTATCATCATTAACGCTTGGTACAGTTATTCTAAATATGCAGTTCTTTTTTTAGTTTTTGAAATCAATAAAAATTCTTTTTAAATTTCAGCAAATTTATCTGCGCAACTTGACAAAATTGGACATTTCGCACTTTTAAATATTTTATGTAGTTCTTTTTCCATTGTTAATACTTGTGCCTTTCCTGGAGTATTTTCGTTATTTTCAGTTGAATGTTTTAGTTGAATTTGCTGTTCTCCATCTCCATCAAACAATCTTATCAGTAAATCCGTCGTAAATGTATTTTCTTTAAAGGCATTTACAAGAGAATCAATATAAAATCATTTACAATAGCTCTTCTTATACTTGGTTTTTACAGCTATTTATTTTAGTTTTCATCGTCATTAATAGCTATCTACTTAAATAACCATTGGATTCTTTTCATTTTCTTAACATAAAATCTAGATACCATTTCAAGCAATGAGTTCCAATCAGTTATTATGTCTAGCACTAACTGAAGTTCATTTCCTAAAACTATGTTGATCTTTTCTTGCAAAATACTATTTTGCAAAAAATAACTTGAAAAATTAAACAATCATACAAACACTTTTTATATTTTTTCCAAATTCCCAAAATTTGTTAATTTAACCTCTCCGTACTTTCAACATTGCCGCTCTCGTCAGAATAATAATTTTCATCTTGATCATCATCAATACCATCTTGACCATGGTCATCACCATCACCATTAATATCATCTTCATCTTGCAAGACGACAATATTTTTCTTTTTATATAGTACATCGCAAACAGCTAATTGTACAGCTGTACATAAGTTAAAAATTTTCACTAAACCCAGATTATACACTTCAGAGTCAATTCCATGCAAATTGATATTTAGATATTTCTCAATTTTCATACTTGTCTATTTATCAAGTGTAATGCTAAATTGATGATCTTCTTTAATTTTTTCTTGTAACAATTCTAACATTCCAACTTCTTTTTTTCATAAAATTTATGAATCAAATTCATAACATCTCTTTCGGCTTTAGGAAGACTATAACTTCCTAAATTTACTTATTAATTTTTAGATTAAACTTTCACGAAAAAAGTTAAACTGTAATTTCCCTAACTAATATACTATCAAGAGCGACCATTTTAGCGACAATATTTTCTAAAGGTTTTCTTGCAACAGAAACAAAAGTGTCAATAGTTTTAAATCGTTTGGTGGTGGAGTTTTCTTCTATTTCTTCTTGTATTGGTAAAGAAATTCCATGTTTAACTTTTAAATGTTTAATCATTGATGAAGTATTTCCACCTTTGTTTGATATTATTGTTGAACACTTACTGCATTTAACACTCTTCAAATTGGTACATTGGGTGAAATAGTCCCACACTTTTGAATTCTTCGGCATAAGGGGCTGTATAAAATGTCACACTAAAATTATGATATTTCACTTTTTTCAATAAAATAGAGAAATTAATTAACTATCTAATTAATATATGATAAGTGTTCGTTTTAAAGTTTTTTAAATACGCGCTAAATGAGTTAATTTATTAACTTTCTAATCAAAAGTCTTTATATTAGCGAAAAAAAATTTGATTAGAAAAAAATTTAAGTTATGTGCATTTGGACATACATGGAAACATACATAAATTAGAATGTTCTCAAAACATCTAAAAAGCTGTGGTTACGTTCAAGTTTCAAGCTAGATAGGTCAGGAACTCGCAAACCTTACTACTGTAGGGTTTTCTAGAAAAGGAAGGGATACAGTGCGACAATGTGTCACTGCGTACGAAACAAGGCCAAACAGTCAAATCATGAGACTTGCCGAGTCTTAAACCAGGTATCAAATCCAGGTATTTACCTTCAGATTCGCTGCGTCCGAGTCCAGGTACCCTGAACCAAAAAACCCTAACTATGATAGGAATAGTCTGAACCACAAGCCAGAGTAGAATTTAATTGAGAAATGAATTGAGCAATGGAAACCGGAAGGACTTGGATGCCTAACAATTGGTTAGCCTGTTAACCTGGAATGGCAGGAAGAGTATGGCCATTATAATCAAGAGTCGAATTTGAAAAAAAGTTCTTGCAAACAGCTCTGCCTTATCCTTGGTAGAGGTAACAAGAGGTAACAATTCAGACGCACAAATTAGAGATGGAATGTTTGACCTTCATTAATGATAGGTTTTCAAAAGGTCTCTAAAGCCTAACTTTTGAGATAAGGTACACGATTTAGTAAACTGGGAATAATGGAGCTTAGCTTCAGACAGCATCTTTTTACATTGATTTCTCACAATAATAAAAAAGTGTTTGTTTTTAGGAGAAATGTTCTTTTGAAAATGATGAAAGGATGAGAAATGATTACAATTAAATGTAGCAGCTGCACAAGAAGGTGAAAACGATGGAGTAGAATGAGGCTTGACTTTAAACCAATGAGGAAAAATAAAAGCTTCTATACTTACCTCTTTCTAGGCAATGTATTATGTATGCGATTATCAGCAGAGACAAAAACATCAGCTCAAGAACCGTCATGAAGAAGAACAAGGAGAAACTGAACACAAGCTAAGATCAGAGACAAGACACAAATCAAGAAGAGAAGGTAAGGATTAGGAATGTGTGGAAAATAAGTCATCAAGTTAACTATCTGAGTAAGAGATTGCTAATTAGGTTTGAATTCTCTGACCATTCTTTTATGTGCTAAACAGAAGTACAACAAAGTGATGCTTGTATAACAAAGTATACGCTTGTAGGGGGTAAGAATTGATCTTTCATTTATTTCATAAAAGCACATTACAATAACATTAACATCTGAAGAAACAATGTAAAACAAAATTAGACCTAAGCCAGCATTTGATATAAAATAATAAAATATATTTAAAATGTTACTTTTATTATAGTACACTAATTTCATGTAACAATAACAAAATAACTATTTATACTATTTTTACTTACTTCATTTTTTTTTTTACTGACTCTTTATATCTTATTTTGTTTTTTTAAAAATAAATATTACTTTTTGAATTAATCGAAGTCTTTTAATTTCCTCGTTTGCAAGTTGTGTTGAGTGGTATCCTTTTTGTAGACTTTTCATTCTGGTAGGTAAAATAACTTGAAGTCGACTTAAAAGAAAATTAAAAAAAAAATTCTAATGAAACTGAAAAAAAAATTACTAATTCAACATTACGTTTAAAAATGCAATCAATCATTGAACACAAAGATGGAATTAAATCATTATTACAATATACTATATAAGTTATTTATTTTAAAAACCAGAATAATTTGCAGATAATTAAAAAAAAAGTTTCCACTTTCTTAGTGATGATAGTCATTTTTGAAGTAAATTTCTGAAATTTTTATATATCTATAAAAGCTATATTAGCCAGCTACATTATATAACATTAATTAACAACAGCAAGTTATTTATTTTACAATATTATTAGTAGATTCACTCAAGAGGTTTTGAGCAAATTCGCCCTCTTTAAAAACACTGATTAAATTATCATAGTAATAATATTTTGAATAGTTATACTAATAATATAATGAATATATTTACTATAACTACATTGAAAACAGCTTTAAATAGATTTTTATTCAAAATTGATTTATTACTATAAAAATTGATTCACAGTTAATGTATAGGCCATTTTGTTTGTTATTGAATATTTAAAAAAAAAAAATCAATAACAAAATTTTTTTTAACCTAATTAAATAACTTTGTTAGAAACTTAAGTTATCGTATCACCCGAAAAACTTATTAAAATCCAAATTGAGTTTAAAGTGCTAATATACTTTCTGCTTAAGTTTTTTGAGTTTCATATGTGATATGTTTAACTTTATTTTAAAAAATTTTAAAATTAACTTGCACATTTTTTTTTTTAAATTTTTAAATTATCATTTATATTATTATCATCATTATTTTGATTTATTTATAAAACAATTTAATGTTTTATTTTTGGTCAAAAACTAAAGAAAAAAAAAAAATTGAATTCTCATAAATTTCATAATTTTTTTAATAATTCCCATGAAAGTAAAATGCAAAAAAAAGATAGCATAAGCATTGAGGAAAAAATCATTTACCAAACACATCAAGATCTCACATCAACAATTATATTATATATATATATTATATATATATATATATATATATATATATATATATATATATATATATATATATATATATATATATATATATAATATTATAATAATATTATAATAATTAATGCTCAAACAGTTTGACTAGCAACTATTATTATATAAATTGGTGAATATTTGTTGGTATATAAACTGGTGTATACAAATAGTATAATGACCTTACCAAGTCAGAGCATATCACAACTTTGGATGCATATTGCCTTTTGGGGCTCACAAAAGAGCTGGTTGTTTTGCTCTCAGGAGTTCATTATTTGTCCTATAGGGATAAACATCTCCATAATTTTGATACATTTGGTAATATTTTTATTGTTATGGTAAAATATATATTTCCATATCATAACTAGTGTGTTATTTTTAATCATATCAACATTATTTAAAATCCAGATTTGACCAAATAAAATTTTTACTTTAAAAAAAGAAAATTCTGCATTGATTAAAAAAAAAATTATATAAAATAAACAGAAACCAAGCCCCTAAAATAGGTAAACTTTTGAATAACATTTTCTTTGGGTGCATCTGATGACATTTTTTATTGACATTGACATTTTAAAAAATGATAAAATATTTTCAACCTAAATCTAGTAATATAATCAATTTAAAATGAAATGAAACATTTAAAATAAAAACCGCATTTAAAATAAATCTAACTGTATTTAAAATAAGTCTAACCGTATTTGCAGCTGAATACCACACTCACTGCTGCAATACTTTGAAGAATTACGAGCTGAGTTCACACAGCCTGGACCCAAGCATTGTTGAGCAGTTATAACTTCTCGTTCTTTCCTAGATGATCGAGTTGTTCTACTTGTTGCAAGCTTGTCATGGTAAGGTATAGTTTCCCTTTTAAAATTTGTTACATTTTCATATTTAGCAGGTTCTGAGTAGCGCTCACTGTAACTCTAAAAAATTAAAGCAACACTTTTCTCACTTTTATCTGCATTAAAAAACTATTATTAAGAATCATTATTATATGTTTATAGAACCAATGACATATTCACACAATATCAACTGAAGACATATTGATACAAAAAACTTGAAACAATATTTGTGGCAAAATGTAGTTTGAGCAACATAGTTAATCAAAGAAATAAAAAAAAACATAATGTATGAATATGGATCATTATGACAACATTAACAAACACTATTCTCAACAATAAATTATTGCAAATAATTAGAAAGTAATAAAAAAATCTCAGAAAGTAGCAGTGCAACAAAGTACTACAGCTCATCACTCTTAATGTTCATACCAAGCTCAATACTTTTTTAAAAATCCCCAAAATAACAAACTTAATGACTTATATTCTATATTTTTTCTTTATATTTCTATACAAATAAAGTTTTTATTTCAAACATAACTTTTATATATTTATTATATTTATTTATAACTTTATCTATCTATATCTATCTATACTTATCTATATCTATCTATCTGTATATACATACATACATACATACATACATACATACATACATACATACATAAATACATACATGTACACATATATATGTATATATATATATATATATATATATATATATATATATATATATATATATATATATATATTTTAACTATAACTTAAGTTGACCATTGTACTACAACTCAACCACTTGTTTGTTGGTATGTCATCCAATTGGTATGACAACTAAACCACTTGTTTAGCTTGTCATACCAACTATGCAGAATTTCTAATTGAATAAACATGAACTGCCATAGTACTAATCAAAATGCTTGGAATTTTTTTTCAACAAAGGAGGCAAGGTTTTAAAATCCACACCAAAATCTTGAAAGTTATATACTATGCACCTTCAGTTTGTTAACTATTTTACCAATCATCAAGTAAAGTATGGAACATTCACTCTATTGTCTGGTAATTCTGAAAATATTGTTTATTTTATATATAAAATAGGCGGTGCTTGTGAAAGGAGAAACTAACAGTAAAAGCTTAAATTAGATAAGTGTTTTTCTACTATCTTTTTACTAAAATTCCTTTAAACCATCTTTTTGAGTTTCAATATAAGTAGATTCAATAAGTCTTGCTTCACTTTTTAGTCCATCTCATGCTTCCTGAAATTCTTGCATGTTCTTCACAGATATTCCACTATTTTTGATCAAATTTCTTACTTTGCTTTTCAATGTGGCTCTAAAACCATCAACTACTTATTTTCTCTTGTGTGATGAAGTGCATAATAAACTTGCTTTTGAATTGACTGCAAGCATTGTTGGATTAGAAGCTTATATTGATTACTGTTTCCTGAAATGTTTTAACAATCTCTTCCAAAATTGGAGTGACAAGAAGTTTGTCATGTTTACTAACATCTCATATTGATGTGTAAGCCAAATAAAATCTGCAAGTGACGGATAAATTAACTTCAAGAGAAAATGAAGAGAGCCCTTTTTTTCAACCTTTTGGATCTATATGTACTGATTGCCATAAATGGTTTTGCTTGATTTTTTTTGAAGGTTGACAATTTTTTGCCAACCTCAAACACTTTTAGGTCAACAGTTAGGTCGGCATTCGCCAACCTAACTGTTGTCCTAAAAGTATGTTGACTAATTCCGAGGGTTGTGTATATATATACATATATATATATATATATATATATATATATATATATATATATATATATATATATATATATATATATATGAGGGTGTCCTTTAAATCAAATAAATCTCATTCTATAGGAGCTATTGCTCTGAATAGTAATAATATATTTGTATTATATTGTATTGTATTGTATTATAATTTTCTGGTTTCTCGTATAATAAAAAGTAGCAGATGTAAATTTTGACTTTTGAGGTTTTTTTCATTTTTTATTTTCATTTTTAGGTATTTTGGCTGTACCTAATTGTACCTAATAATTTCTCAGCCAGCCTCCTTTAACCCTAAACTTAAGCCAGAGTAGAAATAACAAAACTTTTAATTTATTTTAGCTAGTTCATTTTTTCTTCAGAAAAATAAAATGGAATTAAAAGTAATTAGATTCCTTGATTTAATTAACATTTAAAACTTTTACATTCTAAACCATTTGGTCACTAACTTAAAATAAGATTTAAAAAAATGAATTAAAATTTATTACAAAACCTTTTTTAAAGACAATGGAATGTATGAAACTTTTTTGTTTTTAAAGATAGAACGTTTTAAAATATTTTCTTTCAAAGTTAACTTTTGCATGTTGACAATTATATATGATAATAAGATATAATAATAAGATATAATATATAAGATATAACATATATAAGATATAATATATAAGTTATAATATTTAAGATATAATAATAAGATATAATAATAACTGTTTTTAATAATAAATAAACGAAAGTAAAAATTTAATAAATAAATAATAAGTTAAAAACCTAATAAGTAATTGTAGTAATTATGTAATTGTAGTAATTATGTAGTAATTAATTTTTGAATGAGAATTTAATCTTTAGCTTGCTATTTTATTTTATGTTAAGGAAACCAAAAATCAAAACGAATATTTTTTCATAACAGTTTTGCTTTACTTTATACTTATTTCGACTTTAATGATAATAAAAATAACGATAAAAATAACTTAATAAAAGTTTTTAAGCTTTTTTTTAAACTTTTATGCCTTTAATGTTTAAAAAAATCTATAGTAAATGTAATTTTAATGTACACAATTTTTTTATCATTTAATATTTATTATATAATATAATAAAAAAACTATTATTACTTTTGTTTTATTTGAAACGAACTCTTAAAAAAAAATCTAATAGATAACTTAACTATTTTGATTTCTTTACTTCCCATACAAAAAGTTCGAGTTATCCAAAGAAATTCGCTGAAAGGGGACAGAAAATTGGTTTGACTACTTTTAACTTCCAACTATTTCTGGCAAAAATAAAAATAATACCATGCCGGAATATTCCATTACATAGACTTCCTTATAATGTTGATTTTATTATTTGTTATTGCTTTATTATTTGTTATTATTTATTATTGTTTCTTATAATTTGTTTCTCTAATTGGTATTTCTATTAAAATACTTAGGGATGTTTTTTAAAGAAATGTCTGCCGGATATTTCAGCTACCAAAATTATTTTTATACCACTTAGCTGGAATATTACGGATTTATATTGCAGAACTGTAACAGCTTTACTTTATTATGTTTTCAAAAATAACATTCAATAAAAAGTTTACTCTTTGCAAGATGTGATAAATTACATTAAAAAGATGTGATAAATTACTTAGTTTGGATTGTGACAATGATGACAATGACAATGGAAAAGATATGAGTGATGGTTCTCACGATGAGATTGAATTAAATATGTGCTATTGTAGATGTAGACAACAAAAATATTAAAGAGATGGTAGTTAAAAGTCCTTTAGATTATCATATAGTAAATAAAAAACAGGTCACCAACCTAAGGACTTGTCCCAACTTAATAAACAGTACATGGAAGCCTACAAATGGTGAATTACCAACACTACATCAGATCCTGGATACATGTATCACTTCAGAATTTATACAGGAAAACAAAGTCTAACTGATGCTATTGATATTAAACTACCAGAATGTTCAAGCTTTAAAAATACTGAAAACATTGTTGTATACATGATGTTGCCACTTCTGAATAAAAGTTATATTTGGATGGATAATTGGTATTCTTTATGTCTTTTCCACTTTCTGCACCACTATGGAACAATAGCATGTGGAACAATTTGATCAAATCGCGTTCCACTAAATCTAAAAAATGCAAAAATCTGACTAATGAAATTGCTGCATTTTGCTTCGGCCCACTTCTATGTTTGACGTACAAAGATAAAAAAGATTTTTATATGCTTAGTAGTCAACATGATGAAATTATATCTCCAGTAAAAAGACGTAGAGGAAGACATACACTCTCAGTAAACACCAAACCAAGATGTGTTGTAGAGAACGACTATAATATGAGTTCAGTTGACAAACGTGATCTAATGTTTTAATTGATCAAACACGATCTAATGTTTAAACCTAATTCAATTGCCAAAAGAAGTATGAAATGGTATAATAAATTAACATTTCATTTGCTGCATATTGCCTTGTTAAATAGGTACATCTTATACAAGAAAAACTATCCTAACACTAAAGTCTTTAAGTTTCAACATGATATTGCTGCATCTTTGTTATTTAATGATAACAATTCAGTTGATTTTATAAAAGAAAGAGAAAACGGGGATGCTCCATCAAGACTTAAAGAGAAGCATTTTCCTGACGCATTAGTTCCTACTGCAACTTGAAAAAGCCACAGGCAAGATGTCGTGTATGTTTTAAGAAAGATATTCGAAGGGATGTCAAGACCATTTGTCCTTTATGTCCAGGCAAACCAGGTCTTTGTGCATAAACATGTTTTAAATTATGGCATACTGAAATAGAGTATCGAGATAAAATAGAAAACAACTGGCTTTTTATACTAATAACAAACATCCTGAAGCAGTGTTTTCATACTATGTAAAACTTTTAACTGTAAAAATTGTGTTCTATTTATAAACTGTAAATATTTAAGAAATAAAATGTTTCAAGTTAGTTGTTATTATTTAGTAGAACTAATTAAGTTCAAATAACTATGTAACTTTATGATATTATTTTAATAAAAAATACTAAATGTTTTTTCTTATTTAATTATATTTGTGGCTGCAACCTCTTTTTTACATAAAATTAAAACTATCATGTTATTTAGCTAAAAAAAGAAGATTTAAATGCAGTATATTTTTTAACTACGTAAAATGAAATGCCTTTTTTAAAATAGTTTTTGCATTCCAGTTATTAATAATAGTTATTAAAATATTAAATTTGGGTTTAAAACAATGAAGCATTTTGTAAACAAACATCTGAAAATTTTTATTAATTTTATGGAAAATTTAGCCAGAAATTTTAATGGTAAGCTATTTATAAATTTTATAATGTTTTTAATTTATAAATTTTTTTTCAAATTTCAAAACTTTTAAATTTTATAATAATAATGATTTTAAATACTAAGCTATTTATAATTATTGATTAAAAATTGTTAAAATCATTTTTTAAACTACTAAAACTAAAATTACTAAAATACTAAAAGTTACTAAATATTTAAAATACTTTAAAACAATTTTAAATACTTACAAATAGCATAGTAGTATTTGCAACTTGAACATTTATTAAAATCTTAAATAAAAATAAAATAGGTTTTCTTAGCGTATCTAAAGAAGCATAAGTCCACTGCTAAATTTATGTTTGCAAAGAAATTTCTTTTACAACAAGATGCTATTTTAAATCAACTCTTTATCATTGAATAAAACTAAACAAGGTGAGCACTAACAAACTGATATCTAAAAAGCATTGTCTCGGCACTGTTTTTAACAGGAGGGAAAATGAGGAGTAGGGGGGGGGGGAGAGGAGGGGTAAGGTGAGAAACTCAAAATATTCCCTCTCCCCTTCACTTTACTAGAAGGAAAAACCTGTATCCCTAATCTAATTTTAAACTAATCTATACTTCTTTACAAAAAACTATAATATTTATATATTTAACTAAACTAACTGTACAGACCCTTAAAATACAGGTCTTGTACAGTTACAAAAAAAAAAAATACAGTTACAAAAAAAAAAAATTAATACAATTAACTTTAAAATTATTTTGATATTAGTACCTAATTTAAACCTTAGTTTAAATAATATTTAGTATACTCGCTTGAAATGTTTTTAATGATTACAATCGGTATAAAATGTTTTAAAAACATGTAAAAATAAACTTTAAAATATTTGGAATAATGGACTTAACATGACCCATATAATACAGGTCATAGTCTGTCTATTTTGTACTTTTTCTGTATTTATTCTTTACATAGTGGTTTTATTTTAATAATTTTAAGTAAGCGGTAGAAAATAAAAAATGTTAAAATTCTCAATTTGAGTTAATATTTATTGTAAAATTGTAAACTTTTATAAAAAAAATGGCGACTGACTTATTCAGCCTTTGGAATTAGGAAAAATGAAGTTGGCAATATTTTGCTGACCTTAATCTAATAGAGGTCAGCATCAGGTATTTATTATTAAACAGCAAATTAATGCTATAAATCAAAATTAAAAAGATATTGCCTCAATGCAATTTTCAAGTAAAAGTAAAACTGTAAACATAAGTTAGATATTTGCATACACTTTTTTTTGACAGTTTCTTATAAAAAAAAGTGTTACAACTCTTTCTCGTTATTAACTCCGGTGTAATGGCTGCCATAAGTTTCATGTCAAATACACACAAATGAGTAACGACAGCAGCAGCAGCAACAGCATTAAATTTAGTATTAATATATAACAGATTATAACAAATAATAAATAAATTGTTATATAACAAGTATATAAAAAACTTTTATTTTGTATCTTTAACAATATTTACCATTATTTCAATTACTATGAGTACTAGTATTAGTATAAAGTAGAACCTAGTAAAAAGTGCATTTCATGTATAATACGTATTAAACTATATCGAAACCAAGTTTGTCATAAGCTCAATAATTCATTGATATAGTCAACTGTTGAGTCAAGGATTGAATTAAGCGATTGCAAAATGCAAAATCTGGAAAAACATCTTGTCTTCAAAATTTTAGTTTATGCAAAACTGTGTTCTTTGTTTTCAAGGGGCAAATCAACTTAAATTTGTTATAAAAAATAAAAGAATAAACTTACAACTGCAAAAGTAATAGCACTTTAGTAACTAACTGCTTTATAAAAGTAATAACGCTATAATAGTTTACTTTTATAACACACTTATAACTTTGATAATTCATTCTTTGTTAATTTTAAAATCAACCAATAAAATTTTTTTATTGTTTGACTTTAAAATAAACACGCTTTTTTATGGACTTTTAGTAATGTTTTTTAAAATGCTAAACTTTTTGTAAAGTATGTTTTTATAAAGTTGTTTAAGTGTAATCGTAAAAGTTGAAGTTTTTAATAATATTTGAATATCCACTTTGTATTTTCTAGATGCTTTTCTACTTTGATTAAAGCTTGGAAATACTAATATTGTTTTAACAAAAAAAGAACTTTAAAAAGCTATAAGTGCTTTATAAAAGTAATAACACTATTATAGTTTTATTACTTTTACAATGCAGTTAGTGACTAGAGTGTTATTACTTTTGCAGTCGTAAATTATTGTTTTGTTTTTTATAACTTTTTCGCAAACAAACTTATAGTAATTTGCTCCTTGAAAACAAAGTACATGGCTTTGCATAAGCTAAAATTTTGAAAACCAGATATTTTTCCAGATTTTGCAAATCGCTATCCCTCAATTCAACCCTTGCAACACAAGTGGTATTTGAGCAAATAATAACACTTTGTTATATGTAAACTGTCTATTTACTTTCGATATAAAAACTTTTAATAATATATTTGAAAAAAATTATTTGGTTACCATTTTTTTTGCAGTAGCTCGTTTAACTTTAAGACTTTTTTTTTTAACTTGTTCTTCAATAGGTATCTTATCAATAGGTATTTTATCAATAGGTATCTTGTCATCTGGAGTTTTATCATTGGGCATTTGTTCAGTATTGTTTTGACATGGAGCTGAATAACAATGATCTTTCTGAGGTATCAGTGACTAAAAAAAAAAAGCTTAAAATATTAGCGCAAAAAAAGCAGTGGTGAGAAAACTTGTGTTCGATTTCACTGCTGTCAAACTTAAAATTTAAATATAATTCTTAAAATCAAAAAAATTCTTTAAACTTAGAAACTATTATTAGATCAATTTACATTGATTACATTTTTACATTTAAAATTTTTTTATTTAAACTCTTTTATATGTTCTATAATAGCTACCATTTTTAAAGTTTTTATAGTATCAAAAACAAATGTAAAAGGTTCAGTTGATTTAATAGTAATAAATACATCATCTGTTTCTTGCTCATTTGCCTCTTGCTCCAATACAGGTGACAATGTGGGATAGTTTGTTAATAATTTTCCAGTAGATGTAGTGAGTGATGTATTAACCTGAGAAAAAAAAAATTTAATTAAATAAACAGCAGAACAAGAACATGAGGATATGCTGTAAGCGTTCTATATTTAATTTTGTTATTTTAATTATATTCTAACTATAATATTATATAAACTTTGATTTTAAGAACTTTTGTTTTATGTAATATCTAGTGTTGTTAGATGAACTTAATAATAAAAAATCTAATAACTTAGATGATATAACTTCGACTAAATCTGACTATGTTATGATCGACTTGTTGTTTATCTTTAATGTAATAATTAATAGTTAATAATAACTAATAATAGAAATCAATAAATAAGATTAAAAAAAACAACAACTGAAATGTCAATCTGTTGTAGAAAACAAATATAATAAATAGTGAAACTTTTTAGTTCCTATGATATAAATATGTATTAAATCAAAAAATACTATAAATTATGGCAATAGGAGCAAATTAATAATTAACACACAACAGTAACAAATTAATACAAACCACAACAACAATAAATAAATAATTAACTTAAATGACAATTTTAATGAAAAGAGTAAAAATTCTTAAAAAAAAAATGAAAAAAAAAATGAAATCAAAAACGATTAAATTTTAACTATGATTGATTAATGATGATTTAATTGATGCTGATGATATGATTGATGATAATGATATGATTGATGATGATATGATTGATTAATGATAAAATGCTTATAAAAGAACTAAAAAATCTTACAGAATCTGAGTTGTCTGATAAATCTTTGGATCTTCTTTTTTTCTCTCTACGAACTTGGTCATTCTTTTAAAAGAAATAGATTTTTAATACTAACTACTACATAACAATTATTATGTGAAATATATGATATATATCAATGCTCGGAATTAAGAGAAATGAGGTCAGCAATAAAATGCCGACCTCAAACTGTTAGAGGTTGGCAAAAAAAATTTGACACAAAGGGGTTACCATAAAATATAGAAACCAAGTAGGCCATTTTTGGTCGAACTCAAACACTTTTAGGTTGGCAGTAAGACATTGCCGAATACCAACCCTAATTCTGAAGGTTGATATATATATATATATATATGTATATCAACCCTCAGAATATTTTAGGTATATATATATCAACCCTCAAATGCTTTAGGTCAGCAAAAAATCGCTGAACTCATTTCTATGTTTTATGGTCAAATCTTTGTTTCACATTTTTTCAGACCTGATGCCGATCTCACACAGATTAAGGTCGGAAAAAAATTGCCAACCTTATTTTTCCAAATTCCAAGGACTGTATATATATATATATATATATATATATATATATATATATATATATATATATATATATATATATATATATATATATATATATATATATATATATATATGCGGTAGTGGTGTAGTGGTAAAGCGCTCGCTTCATTAGCGAGAGGTTCCGAGTTCGATCCCCACCACGTCCCTGGTAGTACCGCGCTCAACTTGTTTCTCCGCGCAGCGGCCTTGTTCGTCAAGGTTCGTATTTCAGAGTTATAGGGTTGAGAGAGGGTTATAACCACAATTTAGTAGCCTCCTCGTCTGTAGTGGCCTTCTGGGCCATGGGGAGGTGAATTAACGAAAATATATATATATATATATATATATATATATATATATATATATATATATATATATATATATATATATATATATATATATATATGTATGGGCAATTTTACGAAAAACATAAGGTAAGTTAAACTTTATTTTGGCAATAAGGTTGCCCTATCTTTGCCTGACTCATAACATTTTAACATATTTTATTTTAAAGAGTCTGAAAGACAAAGAAGCTTTTTTAGTCTGGCTTTTAAAGTTTTTTAGCCTGGCTAAGAGAGGGCAATGTATATATATATATATATATATATATATATATATATATATATATATATATATGCACACACACACACACACAGCAAAATATATATATATAAATATATATATATATACACAACAGCAACTTAAAACTCAACTACAGATTATGTGGTCCCTGAAGAACCTGGTGTTCCTACAAAACAAGTCTATAGAAAAATAAAGAATGGAAAAGGTCAAAGCTATTCAGCAGTATATATACTAAGAGTTTCAAATACTTTAGTAGCAACCGGCAATTCTAGGAAATGAAGTATCTTCAACTTTGAAAGTTGCATTATCAGATGCTAATGCCATGCAATTGGTTTAATAATTTTTTTAACTGCTTCAAATTTTATTTACCTAATCAGACATAATTCAACAACAAATCTCACATTAAATACCTAACCTTTCCTTCTCCACTATATCTACCTTTTCTAAGATAACTTATTGTAAAGATCTAGCTCCTAAGCAACTTAAATCTTAAGATTTCTACAAATTTTCTTGCAAAAGCTGTAATGCCAGTTATATTGGAGAAACTTCTAGACATTTGACAACTAGGATAAATGAGCACTTTAGAACTAATAATAAATATAAATTTATCAACTAATTGCACAAATTGGTCTAATTGTTATTCTTTTGAAGTTTTGGATACTGTTTTTGGATAAGTTTTGGATACTCCAACTAAGCATAAGTTAAAGGTAAAAAAAAGTGCTTTCCATTAAAAAGAAAATTTTTCACTTAATAAACAAACTTCTCATTATACTATTAACTTATCTATTAAACTGATTCTTAAAATGATTGGTTATTTACATTATACTATTAACTTATCTATTTAACTGATTCTTAAAATGATTGGTTATTTACATTATACTATTAACTTATCTATTTAACTGATTCTTAAAATGATTGGTTATTTACATCATACTATTAACTTATCTATTTAACTGATTCTTAAAATGATTGGTTATTTACATTATATGATTAACTTATCTATTTAACTGATTCTTAAAATGATTGGTTATTTACATTATATGATTAACTTATCTATTTAACTGATTCTTAAAATGATTGGTTATTTACTAAGTCATTTTTGTAATCTTTTTTTTTTGGTTTATAATGTATATTTTTGTCTGTTAAAATTTTTTGTAAAGTCTTCAATTTCAAGTTTTTCTTGCTTTATTTTTCTATTATACTTTTATTTACAAAACTCATGTATCTTTATCTATTACTTGTTGCAATTTTTTTTCATTTATTTTTTTATTCTCCCTATACAATTATCATCAGCAGCATGATTGTTCCATCATTCTTGTTTCCATGCTTTCATGGGTCGGACATGTATTATAAGTACACTATAAAACTTAATATGTAAATACTTACTTTTTTTCTCACTCGGGAAAGAAACAAACATTGTTTTGCTCTACATTTCTGCCTCAGTTTACCAGGTCCACCAAATTTTTTCATATCCTAAAATCTCCAAAATAAATAAATAATTAAATAAACAATTTATAAAATAAACAATGCAGTAGACTATTGTTAGAATACTTAGCTCACAACCAAGAGGTTTAAAATCCATCTCTCTAGAAATACTGTACATAATAAAGCCTTATCTAACAAGGTTCATGTTTTAAAGTATAATCATCTTTATTTAAAGTAAAATAGAGAGAAAGTTGTGACTCACTTAAAAATAATAAAACTACTTAATTAAAAATACTAAACAATAAGTTATATATAAGTTACCGCACAAAAATCACACTGCCCACAATCCATTTCATTTGTGCATGATGCACATACTCCACATGTTCGGTTCTTTCGCCGCTATCAAAATAAAAGAATGTAAAAATAGAAACAACAAAAATTTGCTAACTTTCATTTTGCATTCTTCTGTTTTCATTAAACGCAAAATGCAATAAAAATAAAAATAAAAATTGAATTTTTTTTTAAAATTAGCGATAATTAAACTGACTGATCAAAAACTAGTATAAAATGACTTACTAAAGTATCACTATTCTTTCTTTTTCGTTTAAAATCTTTATCCTCTAACTTACTAATATCATCAAATTTCTCATCATAATTTTCTACTTTCTTTTTCTTTTGACTTTCTTTTCTTTCTTCCATCCGTTTATCTTTAAAAACGATTTGCAAACCTTCATAACTATCTTTAAAAATTAAATGCAAAATATTATTGCAAATATAGAATACAATTTATAACAAATACCAAAATAAGAATAGTTGTAATAACATAGTATAATTTATAAACATAACAATATCAAATAAAAATTGAATTTACTTTTTTTTAACACAATAATAAAGTTTATTATTTCATCAGAAATTTTATACTAATCTTATTTGGTCATAAAAAGTTGATGAATATAATGTTTGTTTTTTCGAATGTTTTTAGTACATTGATTTTTAAGTTATTTAATTGATTTTTAAAAGTTTTGGTTTTACACTTAAATAATAGTAATTGTTAAAGCACATGTAGACTGAAGGTAGAAGGTTCAAATTCACCCTAAAGATCTGGAAGAACACATTTTAACCAGTTTATACACAGAGCAGCCTTTTTAAAATAAGGCTTGTTTTTCAAAGTTTACAATTGAGAGAATGGTGCAAACAAAGTTTAAAAAAATAAAAGAATCAGCATAAGGCATCTTTGACATTTCCAAAAAGTATAAAATATATTTTATCAACTTAATCAATATAATATTAGTGAATAAAAAATTTTGTAAAGCTATTTATAAAAAAAGTATTTATAACTAAAACATAATAAATGCTGACAGCTTTAAACTTAATCTTCTCTTTTTCATTAATATTTTAACATTTTAGGATAGTCATTATGACTATCCTGAAATGTCAAATGTTTAAATATTCAATGTTTAACATTAAAAAAATATTTTTTTCAAATCTTAAATTATATTCATCCTGAAGGTTTGAAAATTACAATAAACACTGGGAAGTGTGAAGTACTGATTTGACAAGAGTGAAGAGGTTGAGCACTCATTTAGAAATTAGGCTTCACAGTAAACAGGCTTTACAATGATCAGACTTCCAAATGATAAAGCTTCACTGTAATCTTCAATTAAATAACTTTATTTAATTGAAATAAAATAAAACCAAATAATGAACAATTTTAGCAGTGCTAATTTTAGATTAAAAATAAACCTTGACTTATTTTATCAGCTAATAAAAAGAAATATTTATTTCTTAACAGTTATTAAACCATTCACAAAAATTTATTACGAGAGGAAGTGCTTTTTTTTTTATTTTCCCTAAAGTTTACATTATCGGACTTCCCTTCTTTTAACATTCACCAATTCAATTTAAATTTCAAGTGCTATTTAATAATTATTACCTAATATTTATTATTTAATACTTAAAAATTAACAAATATTAAATAATATTATTTACTTAATACTTTTTAATTTCTAACTTTTTTTAACTGTTAACTATACTTTATTACTTGGAAATTAACTTACGTGTTAATACTGAATTGTGAGTTTTTTTACATATATAATTAAATAAAATTAGTCTTTGTCAAGCTGGCGATTCAAAATAGGTTTGAATGATTTTTCAAACACTCTTATATGGCTTCTTGTATGATTTTTGTTGTTGTAGACATGATTCTTGTATGATTTTTTTTTTGTAGACATATCACACTTTCTAATAACATATATTTAAAATGTTTTGGTTACCATAGTAGTGCAAAGAAACACCTAACAACTTTTTATGGATTAACAAGGAGTAATACACCTCTTTTTTTGGATTATTGGGTAAACACCTGTTAAATAAAAATTAATCTTAGTATCTCTTTCATATATTAGGTATATAAATGTATATAAGTATTGTAAATATAACTTAATTATTAATTATATATTTCATATATAATTAATAATTAAGTTCTTTGATACAAAACATACTTTAAATACTAAGAATACAAATGAAATGTTGTTAATAGCAACAAGCAAATGCTTTTATTTTATTGTGATTTTTTTTAAAGTTTTTTCCAGATGCTTACCAGATAAGGGTTGCAAACTTGTATGGCAAACTCCGAATGTGATCTAATTTATGCAGTATAAAGTTTTTTTTTAACATGCATTTAAGAATTCTGACTTTTATTAGCTTTGTTTGCTGCAATGTTGCACGGCTGAGCATATTCAAGATTAAATTAAATTCTAAACTTTTTTGAATTTTAGTTCATTAATTTAAAGTCTTTTAAAATTGAAACCAAATTTGAATTAAAAAAAATAAATAAATAAAAACTAAAAAATAAATTTTATTTTTTAGTTCTTCATAAATGTACTTTGAAAAACTAAATAAAAATATTTACCGAGACACTGTTGACAGTACCACTCCTCAATCTTTCTTGCAGCTCTTTTGTTTTCAATATTTACACAATCTCCGTGAAACCATTCCATACATTTATCACATGCACTATTATTAAAGTCAAAATTTGAAACATATAAAAAGTTAAAAACAAAATAATACATAAACTTTACTAACAAAAACGAATTTGTTTCACATACATCATAAATCTGTCTATGTCTGAACTTCGACATATGCAAAACAGTTTAGTGTCTTTCTCATTTTTAGTTTTACCAACATCATTTTCTTTTTCAATATCTTGCTCTTCTTCTATATGATTGTTCGATTCCACTTCTTGTGAAAATTCATCACAATTCATATTTTAATAGGCCATTGACCCAAATGACACCAGAATTAAAATCTTATTATAAAAGTTCATAATCTAAAAAATGTCAGATGTCAGACATGTTATTTAAACATGCATTTATACATACACATATACTTATATATAAATAACATAATAAAATATTGTTTCATCATTTATGACTCATCAGTTATGATATATATATATATATATATATATATATATATATATATATATTCATATATATATATATATATATATACATATATATATATATATATATATATATATACATATATATATATATACATATATATATATATATATACACACATATATATACACACATATATATATATATATATAATATATATATATATATATATATATATATATATATATATATATATATATATATATATATATATATATATATTAGGGCTGGTACTGATTAATTTTTTTTTGTTCGATTAATCGTCTAAAATTTTAATCGATTAATTTCGATTAATTCTGAAGTCGACAGAATAACCTGCTTTTCACCACTGGTGAGGTGAAGTTGTTATCAATAAACGTTAACTAACTACAGTATTCACAAACGTTAACAAACAAGACACTTAATGCCTGCTATACTGTATTCAGTTTAATTGACAAGTACAAGTAGGCATCACTTTAGCCAGTCACGTAAACAAACGAGGACGTTAACGTTTTCTGGAAGTAGACAAGATCGCAGTTTGTTGACAATGTACCCTGACGAACTAAACAGTCTTTCACAAGGAACAGAAGTGGCAGGTACACACAGAATTGTCTGCACAAAACTGCTCAGGTTAGGGTAACGATGCCTGTTCAGTTGCCACCACATGAGGGGATTCTCAGTTTCTGGAATTACACCTTCTTCTTGATATCGTGTAGGCTCAGCCAGTGAGCCATGTACTGTTTGTGATTCATCTGATGAGGATTGCGATTCCGAGTCGCTGACCAACAGAGTAAGTTTCAGTTTCTTACGCACAGGTTCTGATGCCTCGCCAGTGCTGGTAGTAGTTTCATGGTCAGCTCTCTGTCTTTGGTTACAGTACACCCGAAATGCATTAGAAAGTATTGTCCAAACTGCTTCACGTTTCTCTCTTGAGAGACAGCTGAGATTCTTGTAACGTGGGTCTAATGCCACAGCCATTTGCAACGTTGGCAATGCATCAATGTTTTCAATGCGACCTGAGAAGTCATTTAGTGTTGCAGATTTGAAACGTGCTATATACCCTGGATCGTCATCATTAACCCGCAGAAGTCTGCGCAAAAATGCTTGTAACGGAAGTACAGCCGAACATGTAGCATACTGTTCACTACCAATATACTCAGTAGCATCTGCAAGTGGACCCAATACCGAGACAAATTTTTTTGTCTCGGTATTGGGTCCACTTTCAAACCTGCTAGTATGCTCAGTTGAAGACAGTGTGCAATACACGGTATATGGCTGTAATCCGTCTGTCCTATAGCAGCAACCATATTTCGTGCACTGTCCGTTACGATACAGCTAATTTTTTCAGCAATGTTACACGTTGTGGCAAACTCTTCATAGAAACTGGCAACATTATCAGCAGTGTGCCTTTCTTCAACATTTATGCAAGCTAAAGCGACAGACGTCAGTTTCCACTCAGAATCAATCCAATGACCTGTTATCCCACAGTACGATTCATTGTTGGTGGAGGTCCAAAAGTCAGTAGTTAGAGCAATACTATGAATGCATTCTAGAGCTTTCTTGTTCTCATTCCACTTCTCATTGTACATCTCTCCAATGACAGTGTCGATTGTACGGCGACTAGGCAAAGTATAAGTCTGGTTTTGAAGGGCAATACGAAGCACCGCCTCTAGTCCAGCATCTTCTACAATTGCTGTTGGAAGTCCAGAACTGGCAATCCAATGAGCTATTGCCACCTTCAGGTCGGCTTAGACCTTTTCACTGACAGGCTTGTTTGACTGACACGTAAATAAATTGGTGATTGATTTTCTCTGAGGGGTCATCTTACGTTCACTG